>NC_046980.1:15171757-15316757 GCF_009769545.1 Cyclopterus lumpus | reverse complement strand
AGTCACCTTGATTGCGAGTATGAACATAAATTACCTGTAAAAATCGTGCATTGGGTAGCTGGTGTAACTTGAAATCTTGTACAGGCACTGACCTCTGCTCACAGCCTTTTCAATAGCATCCTGATTGTTCATTATTTTATTATCTGGAAGAAAGAAAGCAGAGAAAGAAATTGGTACATGTTGGTCTGTTTAAAGGCGATTCAGGGTTCGTCAAGAAAGTGTCAAAGTCTGTGACCGAGAGAGTACCTTTCATCGTAACATTGACACCAGATGCAAGAAACAATCCGCCAAAGCGATTGTTGAAGATCTGATTGCCTTCGAGGGTCGCTGTGGCATGATTGGTGATCTCAATACCTAGAAGTAAAAGAAACACAGTTCCTGTTAGCGAGGCTCACTGTACCTCATTAAGGATGGTTTGTAGAGGACGTTTACATAATGACAGATTGCATACTGAGTGCAGGTGTGACTCACCTGCTGCGAAGCCGTCAAATATCCTGTTTTTCCGCAGGACGGGGTGGCTGTTGGTGCTAATTAGGACTCCTGCTTGGGCGTTTCTGAAGATGTCGTTTTCCTCCAACAAGCCTGAAAACAAAAAGGACTGTCAGAGCCACAAACCCCTGATGTGAAAATGTAACTGCACATGCGTCTTTGAGATACAAAGTGCGGAACAGACATAGTTTGTAAGTATTATGAACATATATTGAACAATTCAAGGCTTAATTCCCTACTTAATTAATTTAAGTAGAGTATACACATTAACTGACTCTTGCCAACTGAACTCCAGAAAGCTTCTTACATTTCTGTGGCTTAAAGATTCCTGTTAAGTTCTAGACCTCTAGCTGAAAGAACGAGTGTACGTTTTGTTTGTCACACAAATAGTTTAGCAGAGAAACACTAAATGTAAACATTACTTTTTTGTGTTTGCAAGAAGATGGCAGACTGATCAGTACCCCCTCATATTCATAAAATAAATTGAGTTACCTCGTCCTCCGTTGAATATACAAATCCCACCGTCTCGCCCGTCATGGATCTTGTTCCTCCGTAGAGTGGGGTTGCTGTCCGTCTTGATCCACACTCCGGCCATCGCATTGTCAAAGATCTCATTGTCCTCAATGAAGCCTAAGCCTGAAAAACAAAAACGCATTCATGTTTCAATATTGGGGCAACAGGGAAGAACTGTTACCAATAGCCACAGAGTCCACTGACTCTCAGGTAACAACAAAATGATTAAATCCCAAGATTGGGGGGAGGGGGCAATGTGGAAAAGACTTTTGTTTCTCACCCGAGTTGTAAACCAAAATGCCTCCATTCTGGCCTCCCCAGATCTTGTTCCGCCTGATCTTGGGATTGCTGCCAGTCCTGTCACAAAAGAGCACACAAGGGACAGTTGATCCACCACTAAACCAAACACCAGGACAACTGATTCAGTGACATTTATTTTATTATTAGGATTTTATCCAAACTTTAGTATTCACAAACCTAATTTGAACTCCAGAATACATGTGATTGTAGATATCATTGTCTTCCAGCACGCCATGGCCATTGTCATAGAAGTAGACCCCGACCTGTTGAAATAACAGTGAAAATATGAATTAGCTCTCATTCATTCCTGGTCTCAAAATGCATTTCATGATTTTGTTTCAATATGACGGAGCTACCAGCATCAGATCACAACTGATTCTTTAAAATTATAGAAAAGGAATACACCTCATGCCAGTGTATATATGAGTTTGTCACTTTACATCAATGTCTCATCCATTAACTAGCCTGTAATCGTACCTGCTTCCCGCTGTGTATCCTGTTCCTCCTCAGCACTGGCGTACTGCCCGTCGTCACCCACACTCCTGCCAGCGTGTTGCTGTACACCTCGTTCTCCTCGATGACGCCTTGTCCTTTTTCGTGCTGTGTGACACAAAACACCCCAACATCACTGCTGTGTTTCCAAATTGTAGCATGAGACAGCTGAAGAAGTGAAAACGGTCCCAGAAAAGCATTGTGACTCCATGGGTTTATATTTACCACATATATGCCGCCATGCTGACCATCATGGATCTTGTTGTGTCGGACAATAGGGCAGCTGTTCGTCCTGATCTGGATTCCCGCCAGGGCGTTACCGTAGATGTCATTTCCTTCGATGAGGCCTCGGCCATCACCGAAAATATAAACGCCACCTTGGTTGCCATTAAAAATGGCATTGCCCCTGTATTTGGGCAAAACAACTCATTTAGGGCCCCTATACAACTGTGAATGGACCAGTGCCCAATGTGATACCTTTTAAATGACACGTTCAATGTAGTATTTGACCTTTGACAGGCAGGCCCCACTGACCTTATCGTGGGGTCACTGTTGGAGGTGATCCACACCCCAGCAAAGTTATTTGCATAGATCTTGTTTTCGATGAACTGCCCGCGGCCCTTTTCGTGCACGTAGATGCCGCCCGTCTGGCCATGATGGATCTCACAGCGAACCACTGTTGGATTGGCGTACGCCTTCACCTCAAAGCCGGCTATACGGTTCCTATGGATGTTACAGCTCTCAAAGTAACCCTGGAAGTGGACAGAGAAGTACAACTTTACTGTATCTATCAAAGTACGTTTCATTGCATTAGCAGCAACCAGGGTTGCAAAATTCCAGGAATATTCAAAGTTGGAAACTTTCCACAGGAATATACGGGAATTAACATTCAGGCTCCAGCTGAGCTAGGCGTGCATAGTCTTGTTCTCAACTACATTTAAGTTCCCCGTTATATGCTTTTGCAAAAACACTTCTTTTTTTTTTCAAAATTCCCAAAATTCCCATGGAAACTTTCCGGAAATTTACCAGAAACTTTCCGCCCCTTTGCAACCCTAGCAGCAACTAAAACAAAGAACAAGAACCATGTGAAATTCCTTTGTCACACAATACACTGTACAATCAGACCTAAATAATATGTACACATGGGAGCATCATACAACTCTGGCATTTCAATGACAGTCAGACTGTTTTTTAAACAAACACCAATATTTTGGATCCTACCATGCCGTGGTCGAATGTAAAAACTCCGACGTCTCGGCCATGGTGGATGTGATTCCGTCGGATGATCGGGTTGCCATGGTTTTTAACCCAGATCCCAGCCAGGGCGTTGTTTGAGATCTCATTGTCTTCATATATTCCCTGAACAAAACACAATGTTGACTCTTCAAAGTTATTTTGTATTTTTTCATGCTATGATTTTAACCTCACATGTTGCTGAATTATGAGAATTAAGAATGATGAGCTCTGCTGCTGCTGGTCAATTATATAATGGACAACAACACAGATGCTTTCAAGTCTTGGTGTAATACTTTGCAACATATGTGTGTGCATTACCTGTGCATGGTCAGTGATGTAAAGACCAACATTTTCACAGTCACTAATGTTGCAGTGCTTGATCGTTGGACAAGCACCCTGGCCGCTGACACAGACAGCTGACCCCACTGAAAGAAGCAGGACAGCGATGTATTAGTGCACCAATATCAAAATGTACAACAATCAAAAAAACAAACACTATATTTTCTCTATCATGTACAAACATATTGTAAGCTCAAACATATTCAGTGTTTAGAAGTGGATTGGAGGTTTACAAACATTGAGTAAAGCAGTGGACCGTATTGTGTCAACTTGCAACCCCTTGTCACAAGTTTCTTGAGTTGCATGAATCCTTCTTATCCGTCCATCCCCTTAATCATCTCACAACCCCTCACATTTACCTGTGCACGTGCTGCGTATAATGCAGTGGTCGATGATGGGACTGCAGTTGACTGTAATCTCCAAGCAGTGGTGTGCATTGTGGTGCTGGGCGGATTTATCATCAGGGTTGAACTGCAGTAGAAACAAACCAGGGGTCTCATTTACAAAACATTGCCTGAATCCACACTAAATGTTGCACGCACGGCAAAAAATATTCTGAGTTAGAAAACCTTGCTTGCGATGCCAGTGCACAATTTCCTTTAATGAATCCCAAATCAAGCGGTAAATGTGCGCAGCTGGTTCAGCATCAAAACCATTAATGGTCAATGTAATGTACTTTATGAATGTTCAAGAACCCTTGTTCACTCCCAATTCTTCTATTTATGCAGTCCTAACAATGACAGAATATCTATTGCGTAACTCAAGTGTCACCGTAGTATTTATGTAATAAACCATAAATTTATAAATAACGTCCTGTCCATGCATCTATCAAAAATCATAATTGGTGTTTTTTGCACAGAATTAGAAGATTGTTGCTCTGTTCTGAAGTTCAAAGCTAATTTAAGGTTATTTTACAGCTGCTCCACAGACGACCACAAGTAATAATAATAATAATACATTCATATAGCACCTTTAAAAACAGAGTTTACAAAGTGCTCTACATATAAGCAAGGTAAAAACATAACATCAATACAAGTAAACAATTCAGAAAATACATGAGGCAATGAACACAATAGAGGAATAGAACATTACAAATACAAAATAAAGCAGAACAGACAAACTAAAATAGGGGAAACAGGGGGAAACTGCATAAAAGGACGACATCACTTAAAAGCAGTTCTATAAAAATGGGGTTTAAGACAAGTGTTCGGTCTCCTCTGCGCTCCGGGGTGCAGACCGCGCTGATAACATATTCAGGAACATTTTAATTTGTGGTTTGAGTGGGTTCATATATTGTATAATTGAAATGTACTTACTGCTGCGCGTTTGACAGTTTATAAAAAAAGAGAATCTATAAAAGCAAAGTAACGTGTGATATGAAGTGAAATTAAATGTTATTTATTTACCACCTGTAAACGCCTCTTTCAGACCCCTTTTTTCTGCATCTCACAAAATGTTTCAAACACTGTAACAATCGGCAATAAAACTAAAGATGACTGTATATATATAACCCAAAAAGAAAAAGCCCTCTCACCCTGATGGTCATGTATCCAACGTAAGCATCTTCTGAGCCTTCCATGAATACAAATGTGGAGTCTCTGGTATTCTCAATGATGACTTTCTCTGCTACTTTACCAGGAGCTGCAACATAATCAGAAAGGTTCAATTAGAGACAAAACAAATGCACAAAGGATCTGTGACGACAACTTCACTCACACACACACATATATACATATATATATATATATATATATATATATATATATATATATATATATATATATATATATATATATATATATATATATATATATATATATATATATATATTATATACACATACCTGCTCCAATCATTGTGATAGGCGACTCGATGTAGATCCATTCGTCTGTGTAAATACCAGAGTGGACAAATATCAAGCCGTCAAAGTGAGGCTCTTGACCTCCTCCCAGAGCATCCTCAATGGTGTCATAGTACTGGAGAAAACATTAAAACTGAGGTCAATGACTGAAGCATTAAAAAAAGAGCCAAATAACTGTTGGAAAGAGATTACTTACAAACATATTGTCTCTCCCTTTGTATCTGGCAGGATTACTGTAGAAGTGTTCTGCAAAGCCCGGCTTCACATGTGCTCCTTTATACTGTAAACAATATTCACATGCTTATTCACTAACCAAATAATTAATAATGAACCATTTCAGAGAAAGAAAAAAAAGACAAATAAATTGCACTGACATTGAATTTTGGACAAGATGGGGAAATCATCACTAGAAAAACGCCTGAGACAATTTTGTCCACAGAAAACAATACTAAAAAGGTCAATATATCGCAAAGGAATACAACGTTAAAACATAGTTCTCCTCTATCCCTCTGCATACTGAATGTCATCTTTATGGCCTGTGGTGTTGCCCTTTCACATGACATTAGCTCTCTGTAATAAAATGTGATTGTTAAAGATACAACAGGCAAGACTTCAAACTTTCAGTGGATCAGTAATCCCACAGGAGGATCCATACCAGCTGCTGAAAACTTTCCTTCCACGGGTTTGGCTGTTCATACTCTTCTGGGTTTATCTGGTAGAACTTCCCTGCCTCGGGGTGCATCATGGGCCGTGTGTATTCAAACACTTCCATGTACAGCCTCTTCCTGAAATATAAAAAGGTGAAAAACTACAATTAACACTATCCTCCTCTTATTTCTGTCTCAGTCTACACTCCGAGAAACCTAAATTAAAAGGCACAATGAAATAAAAAATGAGTTGCAACTATGGGACTGTTATTGTAACTCTCTGAAGAACATTCAAACTAAGTGAAATGATTTTAATATTTAAAATATAAACCGTAAAGCCACTGTTCAACTCTTTATCAAACGCACACAAAGCAGCACAACAAAAAAGACATCATGGGTTAAAAGCAAAGCTAGGAGCAACGAGTCTCACCAGAGGATGGGGTCATTGGCCAGCTCACTGAAGCGCTTGCACACACATGCTGCACGGCACAAATCCTGCTCCAACAGGTACGAGAAGATCTTTAGCACCACCTCGTCCGGAAGCTTTTCCTGCAAATACTGCTCTGCTGGCGCTGCTGGGAGGAGGACCGGGGAATTAGAATAAAATATTTTTAGAGAAAGAACAGGGTTTTGGGTGGGGTTAGACAACTGCATCCGAAGGAGCATATTAATAGCACAGTGATGTGAGGAACCAAAACTAACCCTCAAGTCACAAAAGCAACAAAAATACACATAAACAAATCTGAATTGCCCTAGATTTGTCCTAATAAGTTGTTCAAAGCTTTTAGGCTATCATATAATAAACAAGGCTACAAGTACAATCCCAATATTGATGTGAACACCATCAAAGACACTAAAAGCTAAAAGGCAAGCCTTGAGTAGCTTGACTCAGTCACAGAGCTTAATTCTTACGTTTACTCCACCAGAGTGAGCATTGCTTCAATAGCCCGGCTATCTAAAAGTGGATCAATAACAAGTCTTGCATCCTAGCAAAGTTTTAGGTGTGTTATTAAACAGTGAACACCGTATTTCATGATGAGAAACATTTTAATAAGTTACCCTTTCAAATGTTAGTTTTATTTGACCTTTAGCCAATTACAAAGCAATAATTATTTAAAGTATTACATATAATTATCATTTCTCTTTCAATCTGCTTGTTTCAATTCATGGACAAATACACTACTTCCTCACAAATGACTGGAGGAGGCCTTTACTTGTGTGGCCTTGATTGAAATCCAATCTCATTCCAAATATTGGTTACTGACTCATCAATCATATAGATGAAGTGTACCAATTTGTTTATCACACACACTAAACAAAAAGCTGCTATTTCTGTTGATATTTAACTTTAAAAATAAGGGAATAAGATGAAACAAAAATATGTGATGTGTAGAAGAAAGTCTTATTTGCTGTTTGGAAATATTTTTGTTCTAAAACAGATCGCATTGAACTACTGAGCACACAACACGAGGCAATGTGACCATTTACTTGGACACCACAAAGCCATGTATGATGAGAGGGGAGAGCCAGAACCAAATGCCATCTAGACAAACATCTATTTAGGATTCTTTGGCAAGAGCTGCACTGCATGAGAAAGACTCCAAACGCCACAAATAACAGACTATAATTTCCACTTTGTTAAACTCATGGTGCTACTTCATGTCTTTACCAACAAGGCTTTTAAAGAGAAGATCTCAACTCTTGAGAGGTTGATACCATTACACATCATCTTGGTATCCCAGATGTTGACACAAAGATAAAACTAAGCCTGGACGAGAGAGTGAATACAGACTCAAAAAGGGCCATGTTTCTGATACCTGCTGCACACAACTGTGTGCAACACTGTGTGAACATAAATACAAATCACATTACATAAATAGAGTTTATGCAATACACAGCTATCTCATTGTGAAAAGTAAAGTGAAACATACAACTTTACAATCTGGAAAACGACAATTAATGCACCATTGAGGAAGATACACAGCTGTTCACCTCTCAAATAAGTGTTCCTAATTACCTGGTAAGTCTTGACACTTTCCTGAAACTCTTGGGCGCTTGGGTCGGTGTCCAAAGTTTTCTGTGGTTGAAGTGGAAGCACCCTGTCGATAAATTAAAAAAAGTCAATAGACATTTACACATTAACTATAAATCATTATCTTTAGGCATTTACACTATCTTTTAAGGATTTCTGGTATATGTACCTCCATGTTAGTCTTTGTCGGACACACTGTTCTCTTGGGTAGAGACTTTCTTCTAAGTTGGTAGGGACTATTCTGAGCTCCTGGACCGGATTCTTCTGCGACCATATCTGCAGGAACGTCCTCATCTGAAAATGTTGTAAAATGGTAAAAGAAACATTACTTTCAAACCTATTAATGAAATCAATCTCAAATATGGTATGATAGTCAGCAGTGGGAAACATGTTGCCAGCAACTTCTCCACGATGTAGCATTTCAAATATGCTTATTAAAAAAGTGAAGCAGCAACTGGATATTCCTGAGCTAACACTAGAAAGCACCATGTCTAAATAAACAGTGTGTATTCACTCCCTGTGTCGTATAATAACTGCTGTGGAGTACATAATACATAGCTTGATTTGCAATAGTCAACGTTTACTGTTTCAGCCCTTTGATTGTCAAAAGAGATACATTATGACCATCAAATTATTGTCTTTACCATTGATCCAATGTAAAGGTTTCAAAGACAAAATTGTCAGTAATAAAACAAAACTCTTTAACAACACATTACCGAAGGTAATTGCCAAAATAGTATTTCACAAAAATAGATTTATTAATTACCTGCTGTGTATGCTACACATTGATTACAGATCCCATCAAGAGGGGATTCAACAGAACAACAAAACAACTATGCCACAGATCCTGAGCTAAAGTAGACATCTATTTATCAGGCTATTCACCATGGCATACTGAGTTTATAGCTACCCCAGATGGGAGACGCAAACTCTATCTTCTTGTTGCTCTGGTTTTAAAAAAAGGCTCCTCGGCTACTAGGGCCAGTAACCACTACAAACACATGCCTGTGTAACAAACTGAAAGCAATGTCTCTGTAGCTGTAAACTGAAATAATGTATAGGTTCTCCCTCTTTGTTTCACTGAAACAAACACATTTAAGATCATAGTTGTATATCAAAGTCTCAGCAAATATACACTGTATGATACAAAATAGACAAAGATACTGTTACTAAGCACACTATCCTTTATGTATGTAGTGTCACCTTTAAATGACAACTCAGCTCTACTGTGGACATATAGACAGAGGGAAAGGTCCCATGGCAGGCCATGACTGATAAATGAATTGAGGCAAGGAGAAGCACCAAAAAACAACTGATACATCATTATGTAGACAAGCATGGCAGGTCATTCATCGATAGCTTGTTTTGGCAACATAATCAAATTATTACCCGAGTTTACAATTACTTTTGTGAGAAACAAGAGTTAACCCTCTGCTGCTAGTTGCCATCAAAGACTGTAAGATCCAACACCACAACAAGTCACTACCGATTAATGCTTCCCACATTGAGATAGAAACTATGATTGCAGAGCATCCTGAGCGAGTGTCTTACTTTGAAAGATTGCAGTCAATATTCGCTCTCATTGCACCGTCTTCTGTCACACAGCGGTACAGAAGGGAAAACATAATGTTACTGAATCGTAACAGTGACGTTGTTACATTAATAACCAGCATGGTATCCACGCATTTCCACTGTAACGTTGCCAAAGATAACTTTGATGGCTGGTGCTTTTTAGAAACACGACAGAGCGCAGACAGCTAGATAAACATGCTAATAATAACAGCTATGTTAGCACAGGTTAGCTCCAGCTAGCATGCTACGACAACTGGCGAAACCACTTTTCCTCGCGTTTGACACCCGTGAACCGGGCTAACTGTTGTCTACCGCGTGTCATTTTCACCAGCAATATAACAATAACTGCCAAAAGCAAAACCCACCAAAGACACGAGGTCGGTCCAGAAAAAGAAAGGCCGTCTTGGGGTAAAACAAAGCGCGGCCTCATTGCTAGGGACCAACAATAAAGCATCGGCGTTTCCTGACCGCAAAGAGACCCGTTAAGACGGCTGTTCACGTTAGCTCCAAGGTGTTTTATTACATCAATTAACGTTGTCTTGGTGCACACACTACACATAAACACACACAATGACGTTACATACAACAGTTCATGCATGTAACATAGTTCCACCCTAAAGCTAGCCGTTTGGCAAGCGGTCCCGTGACGCCAACGCCAGCTAAACGAAGCTAACGCTACCTCTTTCCTGGTGGTTCCTCTCCGGCTGTACCGGGCGCGGCCTCGAGACTCGCCTGGGTCTTCTGCTAACGTTACTTGCTCTGACGGAGTTCATTTGCGGTGTTGTTAATCCTAAAGAAACGTCAAAGCCTTCACAGCAGAAGAGGCGACTCTGAGCGCGTCATCTATGTATTTTTCTTCAGCATTGCACGATCTGCCATCTTTCGCCGTGCCACCTTTGAAGAAAAACACCCCGTATCGCTGTGTGTTATTCCCGTCCCTCTGCACTGGTGTTACGTCTAGCCCCGTTCTACTGTAGCAGGAGGAGCCATATCAGACAGGCACAGTCCGTCAGGCCTCTCAGTCACATCACATGGGAGGACCTCTCGCCGTCAAGTCGTTCACCGCGGTCTATTCAACAGTGATTGCGTTTACTTTTGGAGCTCAACAGGATCTGAACCACTCAAGCGTCTACCATGGGAGAATCAGCTGTCTGTCCCAGCAGCACTCTACTTCACACTTAGGCCTACATATTTGAGCAGACCAATCCTGATAATAATCCTTGTCGGGGGAGGCAAAGTGTCTTGCTGAAGGACATATTGGCAGTCTCCTACTTATACAATGTATGTGTTGCTCGATCTGGGACCTAAATTAACATTTGATTAATAAAGAATTCAGCATAATCTGCTCAAATACATTGACAATAAAATACAAAATATATCTGTAATAACAGATTGGTCCCTCAATGATAAGAAAGCTGTCCTTGGCCATTAGAAAAAAACATACAAGGCAACTGAAAATTCCTTGAGCTGAGAGAAGAAGCAGATAAGAAGATAAGTGCTCCACAGGGATCAATAAAGTGTCTCTTGATTATTGTCATGCTTTGTATGAAGTGATACGAAGTGGGTTTAGTGAGAAAGCAACGCTCTCAATCATGTAATCACAAATGGAATTGTGTCTCAGATAATGAGATTGGCCAAAATGAGAAACTCTGTGTTTTGAGGTCACTATAGTATTAATACACAGTTCCTTCACAGTAAGAAGAGTCTGTTATGATTTTGTGCAAATAATCATAAAGTGCAGACAGAACAAATGCTGGAGTGTAAAGAGTGTAAATATGGAAATAATTATATAGCCACACATACCAAACCTACGCAGCAAATTATCTTATATGTTGAAGCTAAGAATTCACAAAAGTGTTTCAACTGCAGGTGAAATGGCCTTTTCTGCTGGCCTAGACACTGACAGTATCATAAAGTTAAAGCTATTTTATCATGTCATTATTTTTGAATAAATAGACTACATGTATTCTTAATATTTTGTTATGCAATTTTTTATCAGGTGACCTGACACATTGCAATTTGAAAAGTGGGTATTTTGTCTGATGGTGCCGCTGTTCAGCATAGTCATACACTGGAAAGGGCCTCACCAACACATTCTCATTCAACTCATCACTTGCTGACCTTTTGTCAGACCCCTTGGTGTCAAATTGGTGGCATTGTTGTCATCATTGTCATTATTTACACCTGTGCTTTTCCATGCCTTTTGTGATAAACCTTTTTTAATGGTTGACATGGGGGAAAAAAGAGAAAATCAGATGTGTGTGTAGAAGAACTTTCTTGTCAACTTTCTATTTTTTAGATCATAAATCTGGGTTTATTGTCGGTCTCCTCAGTTCACATGAAATTAACATACTCTTGCACAGTGTACATCTATTGCACATTTAGTTGACCACTAGATGTCTCTTCATCTCTACCTCATAGCATTCACTGCATGCTGAGTGGAGATGAGCGTCCCATGATACTTGGTCTCTGGTCTATCTTTTTGTCTCTCTTATCTAAATGATGCTTCATCTTTCTCATGTTTTTATGCTAAAATATGACTTTTTCTTTACATATAATCTGAGCAGTCACTATCTTGCCCTATAATGCTGCCCGACAACAATTTTGTTTGTCATACTTAAACTTATCAAACTGCCAAATGCACTGAAGAATAATCTCCCCTCTGATAAACCTCAGTCTTTTTACACTGCTGAATCTTGTGATTGTGTAAATATTTGCTTGTAGGATACCAATATGTGCCTGTTATGACAACACGGTAATCAATTAGCATCGTTTTTTTGGCTGATCTAAATGAATACTGTTCCAATTAACTTCCTACAGTAAATGAGTCACCAAAACTACCCTGCAACTGCCTTTAGGTGGCAGCATCCTCCCAACTGATGCAAAATCCACACACAATGGTAGTTTTTAAAATAACTGTTTATGCATCTGTTTACTATCATATTGGTTTGTTTAATGCCTGCAATCAACTCCATCAGCAGGACCATCTGTGATGTGTTGCGCTGTGGTCATTGACCCATTTGTGACTTTGTCCGTCTGTCTGAGGTTAACGGTGATTGACCTCATGAATGGAGTCAGCTGAGAGTCTTGTGTCAGACATTGGATTGAACAAAACCCTTAATACCTCTCGCCAACATTGGCTACTGTTTTGCCACCAGCTGAAGGAGTTCTTGTTTTGTTTTGTTCTGTCTTTTAATGTTAAATCTGAAGTTATGTGGTTATGAAATATTTAATCACGTTGATCCCTTTTTTCTAAATGGTTGTGTTTTGTTAGCGGTAAATGTGAATGACAGACCACCAGCCTCTGTGTTTGTAATGCACGAGCTGTTGTCCTCTGATGATACAATGTTTAGACTCAATGTGGCCATGTCCAGAAGGAACATCTTTTCCCCCCGTCTTATGTAATCTTCATCGAGGTAAGTCTTTTTACTTCTATTTTTCCGACTTATTCCCCAGTCCTCTTAGAATAATATACAAAATAAATAATACTTTCCCTCAACATGAAGCATGGGGAGCTTAACTGTCAAGATATCCGTTGTTTTCGACACTAATCTGTTGGAGATATGACAGTGAGGCACATGTGTTGGCTTGGTAACCAATCTAGTATCCAGTGGCAACAGAGGTCTATTGAATGCTGGGTGGCTCTGTATTGGCTGGTGTGCCCACCACTCTCCTGTGTCACCAAGTGGCAGAGGCACATCCATGTAGCAGCTCTGAATAATAGTGGGGTTGTGTAATATTCAGCTCAGGTCAATATTGTGTGTCTGCTTGTGATTGGGGAGGGGTCATCCAAGCAGTGATATTACAAATGCTCTTTGTGCTCCACCACTTAATGTAGGCCTACTGACCTGCAGCGCTGCAGCCCTCTCTGTTCCTGCTACTTTATCTGTCTCTCTGTCACATAGTTTATGTTTAAGTCCTCATTTCAAATAACATCCCCACTTTACATAATCCTCACTAATGAAAATGAAAACACGCTTCAGGATCATCTCCGTTCTTCGCCGTCATTGAGTTCTATCTACATCTGAAGGCATCTACAGGGGCAGAGGCAGACACAACAGGACAAGCGTCTTTGTCTCAGAGACTCCTGTCTGTCAGAGGCACCCCCCTCCCAACCTCTCCTCTATTCGGGCGGCTGTTACAGAGAGGGCAGATGGCTCATTACCATAAATAGGACAGAGAGAGAGAGAGAGAGAGAGAGAGAGAGAGAGAGTGAGTGAGTGAGGGGGCACACCGACCAACAGGACCATGCCGTCCAAAACCAAGGAAATGGGAGGCCGTTGCTAGGAGAGAGGAAAGACAGCTTTATGGCAACACAAAGCTGATTCCCCCATCCAACCTCATCTCGCTCCCACCCCCTCGTTCCCCGCTCTGGGGACCGAGCCTTGAATCTGCTGGTTGGGGACAGATGGTCGATGGGCCCCACCGTCTCTACAGCTGGACACAGGCTACACTGACACAGTCAGACCTGGCAGGACTGAATCACACCTCATCCTGTCCAACCTATGAGGAGCCGGGGCAGAAAGTGCTGAAGCCCAGGCCATCGGCTAAGAATAGATCCACACTTGTTGCCCACAGGAAATGTGTGGCTGCACAATAAACAATAATAAGTCAAGAGTTTGTCTTATAGTAGTGTAATGCTCTCCCCAGGATGACAGCCATTCACTAAGGATAATCACGGGTTGCATCTTGCTTTTTGACTGCTGCTTTTTACTTCCAAAACAATGAATGGAAACAATTTGCTCCATCCTTGCATAGGAAGTTCTAAAATGATACACACTCCCACAAACACACACACAAAATCCCAAAATGGCTCTGACGTAAGTGGAGTGGGGTTTTTCTCAGTCACACCTCTGTTATTTTTAATCTCCCTTGTGTTTGCTTATCTGAGCATCTCCATTTGAGTCATTGCCTTTGCTTTTAATGATGTCTGTTAAATGTATCTATTAATATGAAAATATAAAATGTGCAACGAAACAGGGGAGAGTAGGTGAGGTGAGGCACTATGAAAGTATATCAGTCAAGACGCCACCTCTGAAACAATAGCACATCTGCTCTCTCTAGACCTCTGGT
The DNA here is from genome assembly GCF_009769545.1 of Cyclopterus lumpus. Classification (NCBI taxonomy): domain Eukaryota; kingdom Metazoa; phylum Chordata; class Actinopteri; order Perciformes; family Cyclopteridae; genus Cyclopterus; species Cyclopterus lumpus. Next base: position 15,302,203 of record NC_046980.1, on the reverse strand, counting down.
TGAAAGGGTGAGAGCAGCCAACTGTCTCACGGGCAGGACGGAGAAGAAATCAATTGAGAAAACAAGAGAGTCTAATGTAAGTAAATTTACAAATGTAGTAAAACAATTTTTTTAATTGAATATTGAATGGTTCTGTTGCCATAATTTGATTTGAGATTACGGACAAAAATCAGCTTAATTCCTCGTCATTTGCCGTGACAATTAATGTTGGTAGGTTAGGTTTAGGACATTTTGCATATTGTCCTTGGGGAACGGGGCCGGCTGTTTGACAGCATCATACACATGTATGTGTTGGCAGGGAAGAGGGATGGGAGAAGAGGGAGTAAAGGACAACTCACCAGAACGAGCAAAAGAAAGCGTGGCAGCAGCATGACAAGTAAGCAGAATAGAGGCGGTCCTGCATCACCTAGCCATCCGCCCTGGTTGCATAGGAACACGAGGGCCATGCTTACCCTGCAGACACACTCCTTTCCTCTCTCCTCTGCCACGCTTCATTACACAGTGCTCAGCCAGGCACAGAGAGGCACTGCACCACTTTCTCCACGCTACAGCCGTGTGCCCGCTCGCAGCCTCACAGCCAGACTCCCCGTAGACCCCGGCCCTGTATAAGCTGCCCCTCAGGCATCGGGTCACACTCGTTTTATATGCAGTTAGTGCAGAGGCAACATTGGGAGGTCTACACTGGTATCATACGCAAACAAGTAAAAGTGGACATAATAGTGGATGTTACATTACGTTTTTCTTACAATTGAACTGTCAATGTTTCGGTCAGTTTTGTTGAATTTTTTATGAAATCAGTTGAGCTCCAAAATTCAAAATCTTCCTACGGGCCCTCGTTGCAACTGCAGCAGGTATATGTGATGGGAATCATTGATACCTCAAAACCAAAATGTGGTTTTGTGGAAGTTCACAGCTGTACTGCCAGATTATCCTTTGAAACTGCAGGTAGCAGTTCATGTAATTGTTTATCTGTGTACAATATTACAAAACAGCGGGCGGACTGATTACTGCAGTGTATATAGGTGTGAGAACACAACACACGCTTATTTAAACTGCTTGAAGAGCATCAGCCATCCCTCATACGTGTCATGGCCCACCACGGAGACGGTAGTGCCAGACAACACTGCTGGGCACAAGAACACTATTGTCCCACAAGATAAAGTGTGTTTGTGACCGAGGCAATGCGGGGAGGACCAGATGCTGTGAAACGATAAGCGAGTGTCAAAGAACAAAGCCTTCGGTGTTGTGTGGTTGTTTACAGTGACGAAGTCACTGGTTCAATGTTACTACGTCACGACTCCCCGCCGCTGATTTTAAACCATATAGGTGCACGTCGGAGATGGTTGTCTTTCCTGTATCCACCTCCTGCTTCACAGTTAATTGACTACAAGTGTTCATTTGCCTGCAAGGAACAGTCATTAAGGTTGAATAACACAATGTAGCTTTGCAATAGAACAGCCAGGGATCAATGGGTTAATTCAATTGCCTCTGCATGTGGTGTTTTGTATAGCAGGGCCATTTGAAGGTCCTTTATGAGGGAGTCATGCAGTTTTAGTGCGCTTAAAAGTGCAAAGAGATAGCATGGATATTGGTCAATAAAGAGAGAAAAGCACAGCACAGAAGGGAACAACCTAAAAAAGACCAAAGTTCAGTGCTTTGTTTGGTGGCAACTAGTCAGGTAAATACAAACGGTGGAAAGGGAAGTCCTTCCTTCACTTGATACAGTCAAGTTAAGTGCTGTCATTGCATATATACAGTAAAACAACTTATTAAAAAATGACTGCACGTCAGCTTAAAACTATAATCAGTAACACAGTGTGATGGGTAACTCAAACAGAAGAATGTATTGTTTATTTCAGATTGAAGTATTCAAACTTTAGACTTTACTGACAATGTGACGGACTATGTTGTTCAAACCAACTCTTCAGGATAAAAAAAAGAAGTGGTCACGGCCCAAAATAGGTTCATAATGACTCTTTATATCATGTGGGGAGTTTTGGGCTTTATCTGACCTTTTAGAGATAAACCGTGTGACCATCATTCTTTTATGCCCGATTACTGCAGCTATACATCGTGGGTAATCCATTCCTCCCCGGCCCATTTATAATGTCTGTTAAGCAAGTTTTGTGGATGAGACGGTTTCACATCTTGCTCGGGGGAAACTAGTACTTTTGATTATGTCTGTGTTGTGTAGTAAATAGGAAGAAGTATTGTCTTCATTACAAGCACATTAAGGCTCTTTGTTTACTGAGCACTGCTTTCTAAAAATGAACATGTCCAAATAGGTCAAAAGCTCTGTACTAAGCAACTAGTTACACAGTCTTGTCTCATTAAACAGTTATTTTTCATTTAGCCCTATGTAGTGAAATTGAACTTCCTGTCCTTGGTTCATGCTGGCATGCTTAACCCTCCGCTGGGACAATTTGACACTTGGGCCTGTTTATACAAGCGTATGCCCAATCCAACCTGACCAAATATATTGAATCAATACAGAATTACAGTATATTTGTTTGACTGTCGAAAGGATCCTTCCTCTTCCCTCCATGTTGAGTATTTTATTGCCTGTGCATTAAAGAAGGCACTTATCAGCTGACAGATAACAGGCAATCAGCACACTGCTGACACAATTCATGAGACCCGGTTAGCTGAAAGGATTGTCAAACAAAGGCTTCTGTAGGCAAACATGCTTTTCAGTTCAGGATAACTGCAGGCAAAAGCTGGGAGAACCTCCAGGGAAAACAAACCTGGAGAACAAAGAAAGTGTTGCATTTGAAAGAAGTTGACCACGCCTGGTTGCTCCGCTGACAGTCAGAGGTGCGTGCAAGTAACATGTACGCTTCTTTGACGGCAAAGACATTAATGTACAGCCTTTAGGAATACTTCAAATATATATATATATATATATATTTTTTTTTTTTAAACAAGATGTCTGTCGTGCTTGTTCTGTGCTCTCTCCTCAAACAACAGCTTCACCCACAATTGAGGTTGCCTTCTCGTCCTGGAGAGAATGCAAATACTACCTGTCTAACCAGTAGCCCCACTGACTATACGGATCTGGTAAAATGTAATGCCACAGAGCCTTCATGCACGTGTGTGCAAATGCCTCTGCTGGTGTTTCTGCATGCATAACTGTGCTTGCGTGTATGTGTGTGAGCATTCTTTAATCTACGTCACAATTCTCTGGATGACTCTTCCACTTCGCATTTCAAAGGAGGTTCAAACTAATTAGCTCAGAGTGCCGCTTGTCTGTTGGTCTCAGTCCCTTAACTACTGACGGTGATTGTTCCAACATGTAAAACCAGGACGGCGACTTAGTACACTCCATGTCTTCAACCGTCTGAGGTGGGCACACTTGGTACAGTCTGCATGGCAAATTGTGCATATTTGTAAATTTTTTGTGCAACATCATAGTCCCAGAATGCACGTCATTACCCAACTGTATCTATTGTTCTTAATGTGTGTGAGAGCGTAAGCAGGAAAAAGAGGTAGAGATACCTGGCATATTTCTAACGAATATGCAGAATGTATTAGTCAGTGTATGTGTGTGTGTGTGTGTGTGTGTGACCCAAAAGAAAATGATTATGTTGAATCTACAGAGAATTTCTTCTTGAATGTGTTTTATCTTTACAGTTTTCACCTCTTTGCTGGCTGTGTACCAAAGTGTCAACATCTGTGTTCCCACTCCAGAAACCAAAGCGAACTGTAATGACAAAAAAAAAGAAAAGGGAGAGAGAACAACAAAGGCAAGAGGACACATTGAATGAAGAGCAGCATGCGAACAGGGGTGTCACTAATAGAGAGTTTTATGAGCTCCAGACCTGCTGAAATGGAGTGCCGTGCGTGTGCAGCAGCTCTTATCGGCTCGTTGGCAGTAAGGGGAGGGTGAGAGCTTCCACACTTGCGCTCCGTAAAAAAACGGTCTGATTCATTTTCCGCATGAGAGGGTCTCACTGGGGCGGCATCAGACCAGCCAGTCCACACAGATTTATGGACCATTAAAGCAGCAGGCCTCCTGACCGCTGTGCCACCATAGGCTGGCTGCTAAGACACACTGCACCCTCATTCACGCTTGGCCACTACTCTCCATCACAGGCTAGCTTCCTCATTGTTCCCTTCCCTTCCATCAGTACCACTTTTACTGCCTTACATGAACTCCTCTCACAGTGTGTGATCCTACTATTCTTCACCTCACTCCTTTTGATACAAAGGGAGCTGTTTACTGTAATTATTCTCCCCCATTGTTAAGTTAACACAGTTCTCACAAAGACTTTTTTGTTATCCTTTCATGTCACAAAAAAGTATCATTCCTCGAGTCAGTCATCAGCACTCTGGGAAGACAACACGTTATATGAACCAGGAAATGTTCCAGTACTGTTAAGAATATCCCTGATGGTGGTCAGTGGGGCGTGTTGTTTTAGCCTAACAGCTTTTACAATCAGATTAGCACCATTGCAGGCACACAGACTAATGGCTCTGTCTTTTTAAAGCATCCACAAATCAACTGTTTCCCTATGTTATTAATGCACCTTGCTCTTCCTCTCTCTCTTTTGCTAGCTTTGCAACTTCATCATCCCTCAGAGTGATGCTGGAAGGAAAAAATGGGGCAGAGTCTACGCATCTCGCTGGCCCTAAGAATAGCTCAGTGTGCAGGAAAATCATGCCACAGAAAACCTGAGCGAAGGCTCAAAATCATGAATGAATGAATATAATGGTATCCAGAGTGCTTCACCACCACTGATAAATCACTGTATTTTGCAACATTTAATACCATTCTGGCATGAAAAATAAACAAGTGTTTCAAGGTAATGTAGGCCTACCTGAACAAACCGACCCAAGATAAGCAAGAAACTCCATGAAGCAGTCTGTTAATGATAAGTACCAAGCTAAAGATCAACAAAATACTTTCCAGAGTATCACTCAGGTATTCACTCTGACACAAAGCCGCCATTGCGCCACTGCAAAGCCTGTTTGTCCAGTTAGTAGAAGGGGAAAAACAAGGGTGTGCATACACACCAGTACAGAACAGCCCTGCTGCATGGCCGGTATTTGGTTAGACACAGTAAAAGCAAACAGAGAGGCTATTAGATCAGTCCACTGAGAGCTACTCATATACGCTTATGAAATGGAGTGGCTGAGATGAGTAAGGTACCACTGCTATGGGAAAGTTACAGTTTGGTGTGAAGTCAGTTGGCTAGCAAAGCTGCACTCAACAGATAGCCTGGTTTTCCTGCGGCTCTACAAGCACATCAGTAAAGTCATATGAATAACCCTCATGTGCATTTTTGATTTTCCACACATTCACAGAGAATGAGTTTCGTCCGCAACTTAGGCTACATAATTGTGCTTTTCTTTTTCTTCCCATTTCTTGTTTTGTGTGCCTCTGCTTTGTCTAAATGCTCAGGCATCAACCAGCATGTGTCTGTTGCGTGTATACACGTCACGGTAGCTCGTTGTCTCGCCGTTTACTCTGGGAGGGGCCCTGTTGAAGGTCCACTATCGTCACGAGGCTGGGTGTGGTGACACATCCTTTCTCTCCGCCCCGAGGTGTTTGTGTAGCCTAAATAACGCGGGATTGTTGTGCGGGGACCCGTCGGGCTCGATCTCCCCCCCCCCCTACACACACTTTATTAAATTATAATAGACCCTAATCACTACTTCACCGTATTCCCTATCATTCATAAAATGCTTTTCATAAAACGTATTTCCCTCCTCTGTGTTACGTTACAAGCAGCTGGCGATAAAAGCGAAAGCACATTGCGCGATGCAAAATAGGATGGCGTGCGCGTGCACGGCTGCTCCGGCGCTGCGGCAGTTGCCAGGGGAGATAGGAGGGGAGGGGTTTTGATTGGCTGAAGTGGGCCTGTTGCTATGACGACGGCGAGGGGTTTGGTAGCGTTGCCGTGCGCTGTGTGATCCGCGCGTTGCGTGCATGGAGGAAGCAGCTGCTGATCTGATCTCTGACATTGTGCGAGACAGACATCTGAATAAACTGCGCACAGACGCGTCCGTAAACACACCTCACCAAGGCACGCCGTGCATGATTGTAAGTATTTTAACCTTTAAAAAAATTAATGTATCTCTTATCAAATAGTGTTCGGTGGATACGGGTTGTGTGTTTCGAACAAGCGAAAAGTAATGTGGTCAAGTGACTTTGCTTAGAGCAGCCAGCATGGCAGAACAAGCGACAGCATGTGGCCAGCTAGCTAGCGTCAACGTCACTCCTCTTCTCCCTCGGCTCCTACTCACAGCGCCAAATAATAGTTATCTTTTGATGTTTATGGAAACAGCATCCCGAGGATGGTATTTTTCAGTCGGGGTGTTATGCTAACGCTAGCAGCAGATTCCCTGACCCACCGAGCCGCTACCGCTAGCGCTACTTTTGCCTCACGGTTGAGCTAACGTAGGTTGTGTTACAGCCCCCCGGTACACCGACTTTAACTAAAGCGGAATGAAATGTACCCACACCGGAGGGTACGTTACCTTGTAACGAGCCCCGGGTGTCTGGAAGTGTTGCGCAAAAGTCCACTCTCCATTACGTGTAACTTTGTATTTCTCGCTGCGGTGGCTCGTGAGTGTTGTCTTTGGCTCCGCGGGGAGTAACGCCACCGTCCACACGGCGTTAGCTACACAGCCTTTTAGTTTTCTTTGCTAACAGCACTTTACGTTCACGTTTCCCACCGGCTTCGACTCCGTGTCATTAAATGCCTTTGGTTGTCGCGTAGTTCTCCAGCGGTAAGTTAGCAGACTGCGGTATTGACTCAATATCTGTTCGTTCTTAGTTCAAGAGGCACATTTTCTACTCATATTTATGAATTGTTTAATATTTCATGGTGTGTATCGACGGTATATGAGGTTGGGAGGCTACACTGGCTAGCTAAGCACATGATGTAATGGATTATCACAAGATTGTCCCAGATACAGAGTGCTCTGCAAATATTGTCAGAGTGAAGGAGAAATATCTCTTTTTAATCCAGTGGCACATAGTTTATAGATTTGCTGTTGAATATGTCTCCGTGTTCTTTATGTTATTCCACGTGTCTGATGTTGTCTATACCTGCTGCCTGTTGGTGTTTTATTTATTGGACTGGACAAACCTCATCTAAAATTCATGCTGTGCTCTGATATTTGGGGGGTGAAAATTGATGGGGTGAAATATATTTTGTGAGGTTATGACATTAATGTAGGCTGGCGTTCCTTTCTTCCTGCTTGATAGTTGTTAAAGCCCAAGTGATAAATAGAAGACAAAGGCAACAGCTTAAGGGACAGAAAAAGGCCAAACAAAAAGAAACAGATGTTGTCAATCTGCCATTATTTTTATTGCCAGACTCTCCATGGTCATGTTGTAGGTCAAACCATCTGTTGTCTTTGCTGTTGTTTGTAATTCTAGCATGTATCCACTCCTGTACATGTTTGTATGCACAGAAGCCTCTGAAGGGGAAGGACTTTTGCCTCCCAGAATAGACCTGGGTCTTCTAACTTTACTGACATTCATTACTATAAATAAGACTTGTCGCAACCCAGTGATGCTGTTATTGCTGATGTGAAACTGCTTTAATAAATACAGGGATTGAAAGCATCGTAGTGGTGTTGGAATTTACTTAGTTTTGCATCACCATAAGGTTATTTGAATTGTTGGAAGAAGAAGAAGACATTGCAGTTACCATATATGGCATTATTTCATGGTTTGAAGTTCCTTTCATCCTAAGAAAGAGGTGAAATACAGGTGAACTAGGAAGCAGACTGCAGTCTTTTTGAATATCATTATCTCTTTTTTTTATGGGTCAGCTCACAGTGCATAATGTTTGAAAATGTTACTGGCATACTCTGATGTGTTTACTAATGATAGCTTAAATCTGACAATTAGTGAATTTGACAATTGATTACCCAAGTCCTAGTATAATTTTCATCATATAAGCTTGATTGTTATGTTTAAACATGGGTTATAGGCCTGCTTCTTAAACTCATGAAAACATTGTTTTAGAGAGTAATGCCCTGACAGTCACACACCTCTACCATATTGCTCCAAGTTCATGTTTAATACCAACAGACACAGTAGTATCAAACATATCTTAAGCTTCTCTAGAACTTCCATGAATGCCACGCTTCATTTTTACAACTTGGTAAACACATAGGTGTCACTTTTTCAAGTTGCCCCATTTTACTGTACTGATGACCGAACAGTAAGATGTTCCTCAGGGGATGCACAATCACACTGAGGCAATGTGACAAGAGAGACCACCACAGCACAGCGTTTTCATCAAGAGAATTTCCAGTGTGCAACATACATTAGATTCAATGGAGCTCAGTTGTCCTGTTCAGTCATCACAACATACTGAATATAATGTAAAACATCTTAATAAGGAAGTGACATGGTACTCCATTGTAGCTGTTACTGTTGCACCCTATCTAAGCAAGACTGGCAAGGAATCTGCACTTCAAAATGGTGGTGTTGCCATGTAATCAGTCTTATCACAGAGTTGCGCACTCTGACCTAGAGTAAATGAAAGGTTGCGTCCTCCAAAATCCACCATGTTCTTGTGGCCATAAGAGTGACTGTGGTTTTAAATTCATTACGAAAGCTGACCCGTGTGGCAGAAACATTTGGGATTGCTCAACGCAGTCTAAACCTGGTTTCTCTTGGATTGGCAAAACAGAAAAGCTCAAAGCATAATAACTTACGGTTTTCTTAACACACTGTAATTACCAAGTCATTTGTGACTTTGATTTTTACTGACTATTTAAAATCATTGTAATGGTAGAGGTTGAATAATCAGAAGATTGGCAGGATTAGGTAGTTGGCAGTCATTGTTCACTTGAGGTAACTGTATTTCCATATTTAGGATGTTGTGTGCATACTGCAATGTTTTCACACATTGAAACTGGAAAATAATTTAAAATAAACAGCATGTGTAAATGAAGTAAAATGCGAGTCTACACCTCTCTGCTACTGATGTTTAGGCAGTGGATTTTTGGTATTATTAGCCAAAGAAAGCCTTTAAAGGCTTTTGTTTTTATAAAGAATATGTTGATCACTTTCTACCTCCCATTATGAGGACTTAGGTGGTTAAATTGAACAACAACATATCTATCTGAGATCAGTCAACAATCCGTGAGCACCAGCGCTAACTGCTGACGTTGGTATGTCTGTCTTGTGGAGTTTACTGCTTCTGCAGTTTTGTGGTCGTTGGCTTGAATAATTAAAGCTGCACATGTGCGTTTCATCACCTGCTCACACCCCCTGTTTTGAAGGAGGGATCTCCCCTGAATGTGTCGTCTGGGGTCTGTGACATTCTGCTCATCAGACAGAGGTGCTCACTCTGAATTTGAGATGCAAACGTAAACTTCTGTTGAAACATGTGCGGCTGCTCTTTTGTTTTCCTGTCCTGATTCTCAATTAGGCAGTTGTTTTTTTTGGTGATGTTTCCCATCATTTAGAGATAAGGGTACAGCTAAATGGTATCTACTGTTATCCCCGCCCACTTAACAGCTGTTGCTAAACTGTGGTCAAATACTGTAGGTAATATCATGACATCAACAAAATAGCAGAGCAGCTTTAGATTCGGTTCAATATCTAAAAATACATAATTTGAATGTGAATGCTTTGAGTTTGTCCCTAACTTTTTACTTCTTACGCTTGCCTCTGTGTGTTTACAGAAGTTGTGTATGGGCAATGTACCCTCCGCCTACTCCAGTTATTGTTTTACGTCTCTTGATTGGTCACAGTGGTTATGCACTGACTCTATAGTGGGCAGCACCCTCCTCCTCTTCCCTGCCCCTCTCTGACGGTGCCTGTCTAATTTCTCACGGGCTGGACTCAAGACGCAGCCCATTAGGGCCAGCCTCAATGAAAGCAACACTGATGCGACCGTTTCCTTGTTGAGAGAAAGGAAGCGGGAGGCAAGTCTGTGTCCTGTGTCACAATGGGTCTTTGTCCCGTCACCCCTGATTTAAATTAACAGGGACTTATTTTTGATGTTCGTACAACGACAACGACACAGGTTGACCAATTTGTGGGCAAATCGGCAGATTGTTTTGTCGGTTTACCAACATTTTGTAACCAGAGCACACAAAGGTGCAACAGACAGTTGTGAAACAATACTGTCATTGAACAGCACAGGTAGGGCTGGTTAGCTGTTTGGTTAAAGTGTAATGTAAGTTTAAGTGATGTATACACAGTGTTATTATTGAATGTTTTATACAAGACTCCGGACTTGAAGCAGCTCAATCCAGAAATACAAACGCAGCTCAGTTTACCAGAGCATGTCTAGAGCGTTGCTATTTTTAAAAGTCTTACATTTACATTTACCCCATGGTGATATGTCGGAAATAAAAGTTTAGGGTGGATTTAAAGTCAACCTCATTTGAGCAGAAAATGTAACGGAGAATACCAAAAATGTTGTGAAGTTGTTCTCTGTTCATTGCAACTCATTTTCTCTCAGGTCTGTGCAGTATTGTATGGTGAAAGTTATGTACTTCAAATCTCAATTTGAAGTACATAACTTCACAAAGACTTACTGAGAATTGGTACAAATGGGCTTATGAGAAATGTTCTTGTGGGTTAGACTCAAAAAACAAAGGTACTTTATAAGCCCATTAAGAAAGATTAAACATAATCGTTGATTTGTTGTTGTACCTTGTTCTACAATCATTATTTATTTGTAGGAGCTGCTGATGTTGAATCAACATGAGATGACAAATGGAAAAGGTTGTTATGCAGATGCCAATTCATTCTTTCCGCTTTTCTCCATGTTGATGCAACTGTTGCCATACACCCGTGTCCACGAGGGGCCGTTCAGATTCGATGTGGATGTCCGCATGCAACCCTAAACCTGTGACCATGCGGACTGTACACATTTAGTTCCACACTCGAGTCCAGTTGGTACTGTATGCACCACTAACTGGTCTGCCAAGAAGAAGAAGAAGATGATAACGAAATGGCTGCTTGTTTTGAGGAGAGAGTGTGCGAGGAGATCCTCCTTAACCCACATTTAAAGGAATACAAAGACTTTTGGAAAACAACGATGTAGTGCTGCCAGAAGAAGAAAACTTGTTGCCTATCCTCATGTTATGTTACTGCTACTTAACACTTGTTCAGCTTTTGATGTGTATGCACTTTAGCAGTTTTACGCATGCCAGAAGCTCTAGTAAATATGTGTGTTCTTTGAAAGCAAGGTACTTCCAGTCCTCATGCTGGTCTCTTTGGGTCTTTGTGAGATCCATGTGTATTAATCCTGGATAGCTATAAAGGACTCCATTAGAGTCTCTATCATTCAGTATTGAAGGCTTTAGTCATTTGGCTTTCCTGTAAGGTCTTATTGGTGTTTTCATTTACAAAACCGTGTAGTATTTACTTGGAAAGTAATCTCAGAAAGAACACATTCCTGGAAGGGCTTATGTTGAAACTTCAACTGAACTTTTAAAGGGACATTGTGCCTTCAAAGATAGTTGGAAGTGTAACAGCAAATAAACTCGCAATCAATGCTTTTGCTATTCAAAAGTAAGAGAGGTTCCTGTGTAGCTGATTGGTGGTTAGTGCTTGCACACTGAACTTAAAGCCACATCACCCAGGAGATAAGGTTTCAGCGTTAGCTGGGGGGCTGGCGTGTACTTCTGAAGGCCTCACCTCTGTTGACAGTCAAAGTGCAGTCCTGTGTGTTTGCGTTTGAAGTCACTGTGTGAAGCAAATGTCTTCGATGAACATCACAATAATTATCCATTGTTTGGTTTGCTTGTTTTCCCTGACTGGTAAAGTGATTGCATCAGTCAATACATTGGGTTGGGCTTGGTTGTTTGTCAGCAGTCTATAAGCTACATGCTGGTGGAATTCATAGATTACCAAAGCAAATACCGCTGCTTGAATAAGCGCTACCTTTCGGCCTCTCGCTGCTCGAGTCCACTGGTATGGTGGAGAGCGGGCCTGACTGTCTCTTTGGGAAGTCTGAATTTTTTTTCTGAAAATTGGACTTCCTCAACAGGCAGGAGGTGTTTCCTTCCCTCCCGGTCCACTGTTTGAAACTGTGAGGTGAATACTGAGCACTTCTGAAACATGACTAGAGCAAAAACAACTGCTCCTTTTGTATGAGCCGAGTGTGGGGCCAATTGTAATGCTTTGTACAGGCTTTTTTCATTCGCTTTCACCTCGGGCTCTGAGTAGATCGCTTTAATCCATTGAGTAGTTTGATTAGAAAATGTATCATTTATACATGCTTTAACATTAGCCTGATTAGCCTGAACATTAATGGAGGCTTTATTTGTTATGACATAATTTGACCCTCCCAGTAAAAGAAGACTGCCACTTGGCGCTCTGGAACAGCCTCTCTCTTCCCCGGGGTCTCCCACTCTAACTCAGCCCCCCTTTGTCTCATTCACATTTTTAGAACTCCAGCCAGACTGGGTAGTCACCTAAACATCAGTTAAGGTTTCAAATAACAGCCCTCACCATGGGGCTTTGCGACACACCTTTTGTGTATGTATGACAGAAGTGTAACTGGTTTGTGTCAACTGGTTTATTGCAGTGGGTGTGGTGTGAATGTGTTTGTGCATGAATGCGTGGCAGTTAAATACATAATCTCTTTGGTTTTTGTTCTGAAATCTGTTACTCAAAATGATAAGTTGTTTGTTCATTTTTACTGAACTGAATAGCTTTTTGGTGCATAGACTGGGGGTATTGTGAGGTGCGCCTTAATGGCACTTAGTCGGTGGTGCCATGACATCCAGGTTGGCTGTGGCCTTTCCCACTGCTCTTTGTCAGACAGGTTTGTGAGGAACAGCAGCAGACTGCTGGCCTCAGCATTTTCCGCCTGTATTGATCTCCCCACATTAGCTCCCTCTTCATGCACAGACATGAGCACAATTGCTTCCCTCACAACATTGGCTGCCGTGGCAACTGAGTCCAGATTGTGAGATTCACTTCCAGAAAACATCTCAAACCAGTACCTCTTCATCTAGATGCTGCTATCATCTCCCTTTACATTCCCCCGTACATATTTGCCACATTGACGGCTGGATTTGCCACTTCAAGCTATCTCCATTTGTCTTTGTGTAATTCTGAATAGGCTAAGTGCTTAACAGGATAAAAGAGCAGTTTGAAAAGGGGGAGAATGTGCCATGGCACCTGCTGTTAGTGTCTGCCTGTTTGCGCATGAATATGATGAGGCTGGCGGTGCGCAGGGCTATTTTAACTTGCAGATGAGCCACCAGGTCAGTGCCATTGCAGCTTTGGTGTATTTTCAAGGATGCTGCAGTCAACAGGCCAGTCTGGCTTATTAGCTCCCTCTGCCCTCTCCACACTAGTGTCCCATTATTCATTGCAGTCCCAGCCGCCTCTCTTTGATGCCTTTTCATAAGAGCAACGATAACTGCGATCATTGCAACAGTGGTAATTGACCAGCTGCATTTATGTGAAAACACTTCCTGTGTTTGGCTGGATGCAAGGCAGCTTTCGCAATCGTGCACCCGGCCTCCGTTGATATTCAAATGACGGTCTTCTGGAGGAGATACTCAAAGGAGGATAAGCGCTCTCTGGCACCCGTGGGCCCAGCTGAGGGGTCATGGCTGTGAAGATGGACTGAGGGGAAGCTCTTTTGTGCTTTTAAGGTTAATCCGTGGTCTGACACTTCAGCCAGGCAGTGACTTCTTCTCATCTTCTCGCCACTCAACAGAATCAAGTTTACAGGCAGTCAATTCTTGGCCTCTTGAAGAAGAAAGGACAACCGTGGGGAGTGTTACGGTTAAATCTGGCTCCAGAAAACTCTTTGACCACACCTTTTAATCAAACCAAAGACCCAATGCCAGTCAAGGATTTTTGCCATAAGCATTTATCTGGTAACGCAGTCATTGATCTTCATAGAAAAGCCTGGGATCCTTGTCAAATGGCAAATCGAGGATGCCATTGGATATTTGGCCCGTGCACACAGCTAGCCTAATTTAGAAATGATTTTTGGAAGGATAAATTCATAAATTCATTTTGTGTTTTTTTAAACTGCAGCCTCGTCTGTCTGCACAGTCCCCCTTTCTATTTTTAGATTCATTCAGAATAGGAACCTGTCATGACAAGAGATATCTTTCTATGTTTTGGTCTCTTGAGCAAAGATTTCCCTTTAACACAAATGGGCAGTTCTCTCGCTGCCTGACAAATCTGATTGCTCTGCTTTGCTTAGAGCTGTGATTCATCCTAGACTGAGGATAACTTACATTGTCTACTGCACTACCACTGGGTCTCCGTTGGCTTACTCTCTCCATGTCTCTCTTAGTCTCTTGGTCTCTCTAGCTCTCTTTCTGTCATCCTCTGTCCTTCCATAAAAGGATGTCTCTATTATGTCCCTTCCTATGTTCACTCTGCCTGTCCCTTTGCCTTTGGCCTGGAAAGCTCTTCGCCTTACTTCCTTCTTGTTCACAAATATATGCGGCTCACAAGTAAATTTCAATGGTGCGGGCAATGGAGGATTGATGGGCGGAACTCGGACAACATGTAGCCGGCATGACGTCACTTATAGAGCAGACAGGATGTGCAATTCTGACAGAAACACAAATATACTTTTAAAGTCTAAATTAATCACAACCCTAGATTTAAAAAAAACCAAAATAGGATCGGTCCGCTATTTGTTTATCCTCTCATTGAGGGCTGAGTGGTCATTTTGTAAATGCACTAATGCCTCCTCCTTCCCTCTCATGTCCTCACTGGCTTTGACAAACTGATTTGTGTGTGTGCCTGTGTACACTCCCTCTCCTGTCTCACCCACTGTGCAAACACTCTCGAGTTTGACCCAATTCTTATCTTATCATATAAATGAAAAGATATTACCGTCCACCACCGCTCTCCGTGCGCCTTTACCTATCCATCCTTCCAGCTCTGTGCTCCCATCTCTGCCTGCATCCAGGAGATCCCAGACCACCCCTGACCAGGGCATCTGGTGTCACCCACTGGGTGCAGCAGGGGCTTTGTCTGTGGCAGAGCCAGCCAGCATGGCTTATTATTTTCTTATTGTATCTATATGGATCTTGTTTGTAGGGATTTCTGCTCTTATTGAAGGGATGGCATGGTTGTCATGGTGACACTCAGGACATAAAGCTTGTTGTGAGCGGAGCCAAAGAGTGATCTCTTTGTGCTCTTGGCCTCACCAACCAGTGTGCAAGACCATAGCTTGTATTTTATGGTTTTACAGTTATTCAGATTGATCGAACACTATTTTATTTTTAAATAAGAACTTATTTACTTATTTTAGTGAGCTGAGACATGGACATGCCTGTACTTAAAACTATAGCTCAGCGATTTCAATTGAAACACTTTGACAGGATCATTGCTGATGACATGCCAGTAATCCTTCCTCTGTGCTCATGTAAAAAAAAATGTATCGTTGTCTTATTAATAATGGTACTTGCGTGGATTTAGTTAATGATACAGGGCTTCTGGCAATATTGAATTTCCTAGTGCCTGTAGCCTCTTTACACTACTTAATCTGGCATGTGACAAATTGAGACTTGATCCTGGCTGAATGCAGATCAGTCCATGAGAGCCATTCACTCCTTAAGACGGAGGCCTTCCACTCATTCCTGCAGTCGTTGGATGGTTTCATGCTCATTTACACATAACGAGCGGCTGGGTCTTGTCTGAGACAAGGTGGGCCTCGAGGAGTGGAGCCCTTCGTCGATTCACTTGCTTGAGAGGACCTCCTTGAAGGTCCTCGGCTGGAGTCAAGAGGAGGGAGAGCTGAGAGCCTTACAGTTCTTCGCAGGGCGTACATGAAACGGGCAGTTAGAGGGCCAGCAGGTGCAATAGAGGCCGCCACGCTCCGCCTCAGGGTGTTTGCCCCCAGGGAAGACTTAGGAAAACAAGGTCAACGCTTGGAAGAGCACATCATTCCATGATGTCGCATCCAGTTATTTCATACCGCCAATTTTATTTTGAAGTCAGTTCACCATCAAAAACTGTGATTTTTGTCTACATGCTGTCTAACATGATCAACCTCTTCTCTCCTCTCTCTCCAGACCTCTTTGGTTTAATGGGTCCAATCATTGGGATGTCACCAGATAAGAAAACGGAAATTCCGGGTATGCAAGAGGAGCGGACAGGGCTCAGAGGTGTTTGTGATGTGGGAACACTCCCGGAGGCGGAGTGTGCGTCAAGTCCGCTAGCGACCAGCGTGGATCGCACTGGAGGTACTGAGGATGAGGAGCTCACCAACCTCAACTGGCTGCACGAGAACCTGCTTCAGAACTTCACTCTGGGAGGTCCGGAAGCTCAGCCCAGCGGCAGCCCGCTCTTGGACATAGAGGGAGACTACGGGTCCAACCATGGCCCATCGTCGTCGTCCTCCTCCTCGTCACACAGCAGAGGCAGGGAGCGGGACTCGTTGAAGTCCAAGCCCCCTTTCTCGTTTTCTCTCCTCATCTACATGGCCATCGAGCAGTCTCCCAGCAAATCTTTGCCTGTTAAAGAAATCTATGGCTGGATTCTCGAGCACTTCCCTTATTTCTCCAATGCTCCCACTGGCTGGAAGAACTCAGTTCGTCACAACTTGTCCCTGAATAAATGCTTCCGCAAGGTCGAGAGGAGTTTGGGAAAGGTAGGTTATTTTTAACTTTCTCTTAACTTTCATGCACTTCACAGACATTTTAATTGAGAACACTGCACTGTTTTGATTAAGCTCCTGGGAACTGTTATCGCATTGTTTGATGATGTGATATTAACATTTCCAGAGGCCAAACGTTAATCAAAACGCCATTGGTCAACAGTACATTTCAGCATGGAGCTGCATTGTAGCTTGTGTGACAGTGTCCAGGGACTGTAACATAGCCGCGGGGACCTCTGAGTCTGCTGTGATAACGGTGGAATACAGTCAAGGTTACAGATACTCCTTCTGAGAAAATGCAAACACAGCACACTAAGATAGGGCTTTATCTCCCGAAGCACTACAATGTAGTGCAACTGTTAAAACCTGGGAGAGAAGCATCCCACATTTAGAAACCTCAACGTCACACGGCGAGGAGGAAGCCAGCGTGACCTGCAGCGCAAAGATGAGTTTGTTGAAAGAATCTTTTGTCAGCCGGCTCCTGGCAGAGTTACGTGTGACTCATTTGTGTTTGTGTTCCTGTATAGGAAGAGGAGGAAAAAGAGAGAAGTTGACCTTCTCATATGCACACACTCATGACTAAAGGATAAACCCATACTGCATATCCTGCACAAATGTTCTTGTGAACTGAATGGGACATTAATGAAACTTTGGTTGTAAAATTGTTAATTTACTTCCCATTGGTTTTCTTTTGTGTTGAGGAACAGAAGAGGTACTAGAGAGGTGGCTTTTATTTGAAAACACGACTCTTCTAAGAATACAGTCCTGTGTCGGACGCAACCTAATTTGCATGTTACTGTACTGATCCAGGGAGCGACACAATGGCAGCCATATTGAGCTGCAGTATGAGTTTGGACTTGCGACCAGCAGAGCCTGTGGTGCCAAGGCTGTGCCTGTCTCAGGCCTCATATTTTCCCACCATGGGAGGCGATGGCGGTTAGCGCTCAGCGAGTAGCAACATGGTGCGGTGCAGGACGCTCAGCATGCAGGTGCACAGCGTGAGCCCTTCGTCTGCTGAAAGACCAGTTTCACATGACACTGGCTGGTGGTTTCCGTTGCCATGGAGACATTTCCTTCTTCCTGCATCAGGGCTGGTTGGTAATCTGAGTCAAGGTTATTTTCCTCCCTCCCTCTCCCTCACTCTATTCTCCTCCCAGACTGGGCAATGCGCCGCCATCAGATAAAGTGACACTTAACACACTCGTGCACACATCACTAACGGACACATTTGTTCCTCACACAGTGCCGATGAGCAGTTATTTCCTCCTTTTGTCTCGGCTGTTAAGGAATTCTTACTTATGCGTTTGCTATTTCCAATTATGTCGTGCTCCTTGAGGAACTGTTGCCTGAATTTGCCATTTGTGACAAAAGGAGACCTTTATTACATCACGATGCTGCTGTATGCAGTGCTCACTGATATTATCAGCTGAGGATTTTCAGGAATGTAGTGAATGTATGCCGATTGCCGAATAATTCTGAAGCATAGAAATAGGTCGAAATCAAGTTTCAAATTTGTACTTGACAGTTGGTAGTGGGCAAAGAAGCGTATCAACAATACGCTCTCGAGGGCAGTGAAAAAGACTGCAAGCTAGCAAGCGTGACTATAAAGAATGCATGATTTCAAATAATAAATCCTGCTTTGCAAATATATTATGAGGAAGGAAATGCATTAAACATGATTGTTTACAAGACAATCCACAGGGTACAATTGTTTTAAAGATAATTAAAGGACCAATCAGAATAAATTCAAACTTATGGCATGTCTGTAACACAGTTATGTAATGCTCAGGAATCGTGATTTTTCTTTACCTATACGAGCACATTATTGATTTACAAAATCAAAATTTGTTTGTTGCAAAACATTGTTGGCCAATTTCTTGCTTTACCGGGGTTGGAAGTTTGACTGTCCCTGCTCTTTTCTACAGGCCAATGGAAAAGGTTCTCTCTGGTGTGTTGACCCTGAGTACCGCCCCAATCTGATCCAAGCCCTTAAGAAGCAGCACTTCCCTGCCGCACATGCCTTCTGCACACCGCCCGCCTCCCCACCCAGGTAAACTGTCATCATTCGTCACTCTCTGGATGTTGTGCATTATATATTTGTATGAGCCATACCAGATTCCATTTATTTATTGGACTTGGCATTTTTAGCGAAGGATATCACAACAGGTTTTTTTCTTTTACTTTGGAGGTCTGTATTTCTATTTGACGTTCGATACCTTTTAAATAACTGAAAGGGGTCACCTTTGACTTTTCTCTACATCTCCTTTACAAACTCGAGATCTGACCTTTTTGTGTTTTTTGTTTGCATTCTGCAGTGCCTCCTCACCCCCTCGCCATCTCTTTCTACAAGGCTGCTCATTCAAAGGTGAGACCGAAGCAAACCAGCTTGGCTTTTCAGTTTTCGACATGTACATTAATAGCAGATCGCCACAGTTTCTTTTAGCGTGTGTTTGTGTGGTATTTTGATTATGTTGCCTGTTCACATTTCAGTCCCAGAACATTCAGCATCACTGTGCTTGTATCCTCAACTCTTGGTTTGATTTGTTGCTTTCGAGTCATTGATGCCTCATGTAGACCATAATGTAGAGAGCTCCCAGTCGATGCCTCAGCCTTCTCTTTTCCCCCCTCTGCCTCTTGGATTTGTAACCTTGACGACAGACAGAGGTTCTGCTGGTGCTGTGTTGAGCACTCAGTCTCACTGTAATCATTAATAATTTAGAGCCCCAGAAGTGAGATATGAGGCTTTTAGACACTTTGTCAGGTCTGGAAAGATCGGATGCAATATCAGTGGCTTCAATTCATCCCCTGGTTTGTTTCAGTGAACCTTCTGCATATCCAATCCATTCGGTGAGCATTGATTGGGTCATTCGGTCCCTGGTTTAAAATGATTGAAGGAGCCCAGTCCGAGTAGAGATGCCATGCTAGCATGCTTTCACACCTCAGGACTGACCATCATGCATGTTCTCTCCTCTTCCAGAGTCTGACATTGATGCTGCCACTGCCATGATGCTCTTAAACTCTGCCCCCGGGCACCACGTTGACCCATGTAAGAGAATCCACAAGCTGCCATACTTTCATCATTCCAACTCTGTGTCCTACTCCCGACATACCACCCTGTCATTGCTTCTGTCATCTTTTATTTTGTGTGCTTTCATTTGTGTGTAAGTCACCTGTTCTTATGAGCAACATGTTGGTGTAGAAAAGGTTTCCTGAACATTAATCGCACCTGCTTGCATACAATTTTATTTTCTGCAGACATTCTTCCGCTAGAAGGAATATTTCAACATTTGGGAAATACTAGACCCAGCAGCCAGTTAGTTAGCTTAGCACAACAGTTGGATTGCCTGGCTCTGTCCAAAGATGATAAAATCCAGCTACCAGCACATCTAATGTTGACTAATTAACACAAGAAAAAAGAGTGTATTTCCCAAAAGGTTGAACATATGATTGATTCTCAAATGCTTTTGGAGGGTTCTACATGGTAAATCATTAATGTGTTTTACTGGCTGTTGTTGCTTATATTTTACATTATATCATAATGTTATTGAACCTTTTACTTAATTAACCTGATTCAGCGACGGCTGGGGCCCTCCATAAGGATTATTTTGATGTGATTGTGTTTTGCTAATATTTATTCTCATCAATAGGCTGCTTTAACGTGAAGATATTTTTGAATCGGGTGTTCTCTTTTGGGCTGTGCCAAGTAGCACTTCTGCTTTTATATTTGTAAACAAAGCGGGCCAATGCTACAGTATATGGTGCACTGTGTCTGGCTCTTTCTTCTTCAGAAAAATAAATAAACTTAAAAAAAATATATATATATAAAATATAGTTAAATCAAGTTACATAAGAATTTGCATAGTGCAGGATTTTCTTGGTATCTGCCAATTTATTTTAAGCCAACTAAAGCGTGAAACTTTTAATCTAGTTTTACATGACATGCAATAATTTAGAGCATCTGCACATCTTAAATGCTTTTGCATTTCAATGTGTATTTATCACTTAATCTTAATCTCTCCTCAGGCAATTCTGACAGCCCACTTGACCTCTCCCGACCCGACTCTGTACTGGTGAGCAGTGATCCAAAGCAGGACCACAACTACAGCAGCGTAGCCCTGCAGCGCTGCTCCTCCCGGTCCTCCTCTTCGTCTCTTTCCTCCCTGGACGAAGGAGGCTGTGACCGCAGGCAGTCCCACCGCGCCGGCAGCGAGGGCTTCCACAGCGACGAGGACTCCGACCTCTGGGACGAGAGGGGCGTCCACCAGACTTCTCGACGTCCACCCGCCATCAAGTGGCCCGCCGGCAAGAGGGCGCGGCGTGAGGTCAAGCCAGAGCTGGATGAGGAGCTGAAGGAAGCCGCCGGGTCCTTGCTGCACCTCGCTGGTATACGCAGCTGCACGGAGGGCTCCAAACGCACTGTCAAGAGCACAAAACTTAACAGGAAATAAAGATTACCTTTGCCCCCGTCAGACTCCGGACCCTGTGAACCCTAACCTCTGACCCCTGATCGTGTGCCCGAGTGTGCCTCCTTCTCCTTATCTGATCGTTCATTGGCCATTTTGAGCCTTTTTTTGTTTGGGAATATCCCTGTCCAACAAAACAAATGGCAATAGTATCGTTCACACAGGAGAACAAAGCCATATAGAGACTTTTGTACCTCGGGGTGACTGCTGGGGGTGGTTGTTTGGGCTGTGGAGAAAACATCAAGAAACCTATCCAAAATGACCTGCCTGCTTCTGTTGGATTAGAAGATTGTGATTCAAGATTTTCTTCTCAAAAAAGACAAAATGGGAAAAGCTGAAGGTTTTATAACTCAAAGCGTTGCATGCTTCCTCCTCAAACCTGTATCCTCTTCCAAGTGAATCTATTTATGAAGCGAATGAGTGCATGTTTGTAACAGACAAAACCTAACCTCCTGGTGTTATCATTTTCTCCTGTTTGTGCTAAAGAAAAAAAAATGCCACTGTTTTGAAAGGAACTCCTGCTCCATGAATCCTCTTGTAAGAGAGATGCAATAATTATCCACAACCTTAACTTTCTTTGACTTTATTTCATGGTGGCATTTTTAAGAGTTGAGTATGCTAGTTGAACTTTACAATTAAGAAAATGAATGGAGTAGTACTATTATCTTGTTATGCGATAAACTTATTACACACAAGCTCTGGCTCTATTTCAGGATTAGCAAGATGTGGAAATAGTATTACTCTGCCACTGCCAAATTTAGTTGCAAAGTTAGCTATACTACTTCGCTCCACTTTGTGCGGCCATTACAGTGCTCTACAAAATGAAAGCTCTTTTCTTTTTCTTTTCTTTTCTTTTCGCAAATCAATTGTTCATCCTGTTGATCCCCTTCATTCATCAGTGTGTTTTTGACATTTATTGTGCAGACATATATTCACATGTTTGGTGACAGCCTATGCAAAGTGAACATCTGCCACTTATTGCCAGATGTTCACTGCCTGTTCATAGGTTATCCTCCATAGATTTTATTTTGTGTGTGTGCGTGTATCATAGTGCATGTCGACTTCAGCCTAAACCTGAGATATGACTGTCTTGACCGAAAGAGTTTAAAATAGTCAAACACTTTTGGCTCTACTGACAAAGTAATCATACTCCGATGAATGTGATTGGTGTAATGAACGATCTCCTTGCTACAGCTGTATTGTAGGGCTGCTTGGTACTCTGCTTGCTACTGGTCCTTTTTCAATGCAGAGCTGGTTAATAATCAGAAAAAGGAGCGTACGGGAAATTAACGCAGCTCCACTATTTGGGTTTTCAGTTCTCCAGTTTTTTTGTTGTTGTTTTTTTTAACCATGTACTTTAGAAAATGGCAACATTTTACAGCTAAGTTTCTGTTGATCCTGTGGCAAAGCTAATTCACAACTTGAGGGAGGGTGTGGCTGTTTTGGTAAAAAAAAAAAGAAAAAGAAACGGTGCAGATCATGGTGCATATTCCAGTGTAAACGAGAAGGGGGCCGTCTATGGCCAGAGAGAACTAGAGGTTTGAAGCTCTTATGTTGTGCCCACAGTTCTGTCTGGCTACAAGTGTTTCGTCCTTGCTCTTCCTCCTCGAACAAAATAAGGAAGTGCACGCTCTCTTCTCAAGCTGTGAAATGGAGTGTTTATTGTCAGTTGATTGCATGCAGTTCACTGAGGGGAAGTTGCGAGCCGCTTGTGCAAAAGGCCACAATTCTCATTTGAGCTTTTAAAAAGGCTGTATAGTGGCAGCGTACAATACAAGGTAGCATGGAAGCTCAGAGGGGCAACAAACAGAACATCGTAATATTTCTTCCCACAGCACTAGATCACATTGTCACAGTGACTGTTAGTATAGCATGCATGGTCAGTGCCAAACATTTTCTTGTGCCACTGATGTAAAAGTACAAAGAGCAGTGGTAACTTTATTCGCCTGCAACAATGCAGTTGTGAGAGTAACAATGCCCTAGTTTTCTGAATCATCTGAACAGGAAACGGGAGAGGACACTGGTCAGTACAGTGTCTTAACCAGTCTCTTGGGTTATTTTTGTAGCTTTAGAGTGGGAACTGCTCTTAGCAGAGTAAGCTGCAGTTCTCAGAAGTAATACTTGCATACACTGGTCTTGTTTAGCTGTGAAAAAAAGAACAAGTTATTGTTCATTAATCATCACCTTATTTATGACATTAATTTATGGGATTATTGAATGCAAAGTCTATCAAACACTGGTCATTTGAAACGAGTGACTAGGCACAGTTATTGTTCTCCCTTTGTAAACACCGCTTAATAAGTATTTTGTTTTTCTCCTTGTCTTATTTTACAGCAATACACCTTTTTTTCACTATGTTATAGTGATTAAGTATTTTGCCAATGTCTATTGTTTTTAGAGCGGGTGTTTTTTTTTTTTTTTCAATCTAACCATGACTGCCAGGTTTTCTTGATGTTTTGTTTTGCTTTTTTGTTAGGCTGGATAGTTTATTAACATTGATCCTGAAACCTTTTGTTGCCAAAATTGATGCACAGCTGTGGTATAAAATTTAAGATGGACACATTCCCCATGTACTGCAGAAGTTCATTGACGAAGATTGAATCATTTTCTTTTTTTTTTATACATTTGTCTCAAGTTAATGTTTAGATATTGTGACTAAGTTGTCACATTGAATATTGGCTCTCGGTCTCATCACAGATTGGAGCCTTAAAAAAAAGCGACTGCCACTCATAACTCATGCTTCCAGGTATTGTTATGGGATGTTGAAATGTTCAGAACGTCAGTAAAAACTAAATCAGACTCGTATGACATGAGTCAGGTCTGTGGATGAGCCTCTTAAACATTTAGGCGTCCAACTCAAAACCCAGTTCCTTCATTGCTCGACAGCTGTTGATGACTATTGATTATGCGATTCTCAAAATTTCTGTTGCAGTTCTTAAGGGTATGATGAACATTTTTGTTGCATTTGACAAAGTTGCCAACCCAGTATCAGTTTGTGTCAGTTGTCTGCCATGTCTATTGGACCGACAAACCTTTTGGTTTTTGTATGCTAACCTCTGTTGATAAAATGTTTATAAGATTTATTTTCGCCAAAGATATGCAATTGCATTATATATGGTATTACAAAATATTAATAAAAACCTGTTCTTGTTTTCACTGTCTTTTTCATTCTAGTCAGAGCAGCAGCTCAGTTTCAGCATTTCATCACTGAAAACAAGACTTTTGCCCTCCAAACTCTCCTCCACAACACAAGAATTCCATCACTTTACATTAGGAGCCTACATGAGTGAAATCTTTTGATCAACATTGCCACCTGCTGTGAAGGTCACAAGATTGAAGTTCTTGTTAATAATAGTCTATTCTTTACAATAGCTACCTTCTCCATGTGGCTGCTTTCTCAATTTTCCCATAACTGTGTTAGAGCTGGCAAATATTTCCCAAGACCAGCAGTTCAGGTCTGTTTTGACTGCACAAGCTGTGTGGCAGCACTACGTGTGGCGGCTTCACCACACTTTCTCTTTTTCTTCAAGTCTTTGATTGCACCAACATGGCAGGCTGCCAGAAATGCACCTCACATTAATGTAAATTCCAGGGCTGTGCCAGTGATGGATGCATCATCAGATGTCCTAACGACACTCTTCGCTGTAAGTTAATTAGTCATGGAGGACTGTGGGATGAACACAGTGTGACCCTGAACAAGGGCTTGTCTGACTAGCCTCAGGCCCATTGGCACAGCTCTATTGTTCAATAGAGTCCTGTGTGTCGAGTGGAAGAGGGGGGCTTCTCCCTACTGACTGCCTCAATTCAGCTGGAAATCAGAGCAGCATCACCTCCCCCCCTCCCACACGGCCCTAGCAACCACGCCACGCCGACAGTTGCCAGGCAACCAGACAATGCTGGAGCCACTGGTTGTGGTGTGCGTGTCAGAGTTTGTGTTTTGCCTGTGTGCATTCAAATCAGGAATAGTGAAACGGCGGAAATGTCTTTCTTTGGTACAAAACATTAGAGCAAAGCCCTTTATGAATATTTGAATGTCGCACATTTTAACGGCCGATAAAATAAGAACTTAGCTGTTATAACTTCTTCAGAAATTAGAAGAAATGGTTATGGTTTGTGGTGAAAATATATAGAGATTATTATGGATTAGGTGAAATTAATCTTGTAGGATTTGAGCTGTGATGGCTGCATTAGCAACATGTCCTTTCACTTTGAGTCTAAATGAGGTCATGTGCGTTTTAAAGGAAAATCACAGAAACTGTCTTTCACAAAGCTGCAACCCGCTTGTAATTTCTGACCTTGTTTTTGTTAATGCAACCCACACCACACTCAAACTCAGCAGTAAATAATTTAACATCACTGCACCTCATTGTAAATGGCCTTAGTTCTAGTTTACAGGGAGAGGAAAGGATGTTAATATGGTATAGTATCTATTTCATGTTACACTAATTCATATTATATTTAGTAGTGCCAGAGTGTTGAAATACTTTATTAAAAGCAATTAACAGTATTACAAGTCATACATTATCAAGTATTAAAAAAAAACATTAAAAGTACTCATTATGAAGAACTGTCCCTTTCAGTGTTATTTTATTTTCCATCCATCCAACGCTAGACGGCGCCTTGTTTACACCAGCTCACCACTTTTCTATGTCCTGACCTTTGACCTCTGCGCTTGTGTCTAGTCGGCGTCGGTTCTCGTTTGAGGAAGCTTTTGCTTCTCAGAAAATGAATGTGTTGCTTCAGACGAATGGCTGCCACGCCTGTTTGAATTGCTCGGCAGCAGCCACACGCACTCAGTAGCAGGCTCCGCGGACGCAGCGGGCTGTACGGCCGCAGTCACATGTTATGACCTGCATGTGCTACTCGGTGTCAGGATTTGTTTGGCTACAAGCTAGTTAGCCGTTGGCTAAGTTAGTCAGCTAAGCTACTTAGCTAGCGAGCTATGTTGCCGCTAATAGTGCTAACTTAAAAAAAGAAAAAAGAAAAGCCGTTGCTCTCAAGTCGGAATAACATCCGGCTTTAGAAATTAGCGTAAATCAGACGACCGCCAACCGCTTCTTTCCCCGGGACTCACGTCCGTTCCTCTGCGACTATGTTTTCCAAAGTAACGGAACAATCCGCACTGACGTTAAACGTTAACTGTGAGCAAGCTGCCCCGAGCTGGCCGGCTCTAAGCTAACCGGCGTGAACCGTCAACGTTTCGTGCAGCGTGAAGCGCGAGCACCTGACCGTTCCACCCGTCAGTCAGCCGGGGCTCGCGAGGACACCGTGTTTCTAGCGTCAACGTTTTAGCGACTGGTCATAACGTGTCCAACAACGACAATGGCTAACGTTACAGATCTCCAAACGAAATACAGCAAGCTGGCGCAGGAGTACTCCAAGGTAAAGCAGAGGCCTTTTGTTCATCCATTTAATGTTAATGACGTTAAGGTAGTTGTCATTGTTAAATACACCGCTAACTAGCTAGCGTGAACCTAACGTTAGCTGACTGCTGACAAGGCTGGAACTCAGAACCATTAGCGCTAGCCACCTGCTAATATTGTTATCAATATGCCCCTGTAATCAATGCTACCTGGACAGATTTACTCACATACGACACTTTACTGGAGTGCAATATGTAGTTGAAGCTACACATGCAGAGCTCTGGTCAGTGCAAAGAGATTCACTCAACACTGACATTTTATTCGAATGTTAGCTAACATCTGGCCGAGACCCGACACGATTCCGTTAATGAACTCTGGGTAATACAATACTCTTGCAATAAAGCCTATCTTCATGAAAGTTGTATTGTTTTTTTTTTATAAGCTGTTGATTTGACTACATTACCTTTTTGGGAGATGTCATTTGTGGTGCAGTTGAATTACATTTTCTTAGACTGAGGCTGTTTTTATTAGAAACGCCTACAAATATAATACAATATAATTCAACACCTGTAAACTACAAAATGCATCAAACATATTAATCAACACGACCAAAGACTGATGTGAAGGTAGAGTATTAAACGTGTGGGCCGCTGAGTGTACAGTGATTTGATATTGTAATAGGTGAAACAGGTGTTTCTGGATTATGGTTATCGTGGCGTGTTTAAACTTGAATGTGACGAATAAAGCAGCTAAGCATCCCACTGGGTTCTGCTTATCAACCTTTGGTTAATTTGTTAACAAGTGACAGTCTGCGTTTTCTCGTGGCTGTTTGCGCCCTTTGTTTCTGTGTCAGCTGACAGCACGGGGAGTGTGTGCTGTTTCCTGTTCAACTCTGATCTCCCCGTTAGCCAACACCATATCCTGCTCAGGAAGTGCTGACTATGTAGCTGTCACACATACTGCCGATATATGCTGAATTAAGTAACGCATGCATATGACGTGATATTTTCTGTGTAAAGATAATTATGTTTTCAGTTAAAGATGCTACATACAAATTATTATTTATTTGAAAACCTCCTTTGCGTCTCGATGTTGACCACTGATAACGTTTCAAGTTGAATTTATCTCTATTCCTCTGTTTTTTTTCTCACAGCTCCGGGCCCAGAACCAGGTGCTGAAGAAGGCAGTTGTGGATGAACAGGCCAACTCTGCCTCATTTAAGGTAAAGTAACTTAGAAAACCACAACAAAGTATGATCCACAGCTGTAATGTCCAATTATACTCCTGATAGAGGCTTAATAAATCAGCCGCAACTTTAATGCTTTGGGGATTCCCGAGCATATGAACTGTGATCCATCATCAGGTTGCCAGGGTAATCCTAAAGCCTACATGAGAAGTGTTGTAGATATCAACATTTTCAAATTTGCTAAATAAATCCAGATGGTCACCTAATCGTACTAGTACTTATTACAATGTTGCTAATATTGCTGGAGTTGCCCAATGTCAGCTTTGCCATATTTGCAAGAAACCCTTAAATGTTAAATATCATTTTCTTTTTATACCAGTTAAGTTTGGCACTTTGCTCCACTACACATTGTTTTATGAAAATGACTCCAACCTCCAGGCACAGACCCTCCACCAGGGTCTGGACAAACTGTCTCTCCCACAGTGTCATCTATGTTTTTTGTGGTTGTTCAAATAAAAACTTGAATTTTTTTTGGAAAAATCCTCCTCCTATGTCTCTCGTAATAGAATTTCTTTGACAACATTGTTATAATTCAGAGGTAGTAATTTGCTCAATGTGCTAATTGGTGGGAAGACATGTACGCAAGTTGATAAGCAACATGTGTTTGTCATTATCTTCATCAGGAGCAGCTTAAGCTGAGGGACCAGAGCCTCAGGAAGCAGGAGCAGGAGATGGACAGTCTCAGCTTCAGGAACCAACAGCTGGCCAAAAGGGTGGAGCTGCTTCAAGAGGAACTAGCTGTCAGTGACGCCAAGGGCAAAAAGGGGAAGGTGATGAGGGAAATTAAGGAAGAGGCTACACAGTTGGGTAGAGGGAACAGGATCTATTCATATATATATGCAAAAAACATGTGTGATAATGAAATTTGCAAACTCAATAATGCTCATCAATAATCCTAATGTTTGTAGAAGCAGAAGATCACAATTAAAAGGTCCCTATTGTATCTCCTCCAGAGCAAAGCAGACTCTCCGTCACAGCATGGTCTCGAGACCCAGAGTGTTTTTGATGAGGATCTGCAGAAAAAGATAGAAGAAAATGAGCGACTTCATATCCAAGTAAGCAGACACATTATCTTTACATTGGTCTTTCATTGTTCTGTATATACAGTTAATGTACTGGTGGGACCTTGCATGTGATGGGCCTGTTTTCTGCTGTCTATGCATTAGTTCTACGACGCAGATGAGCAGCACAGGAAGCAGGAGGCTGAGCTGACGACACGACTGCAGGAGCTGGAAAAAGACTTGGAGCAGCACCAGGCTGTTGTGGACGGACTCACCACTAAGTACATGGAAACAATTGAGCGTCTGCAGAGTGACAAGGCTCGTTTAGAGGTGAGGATGAAGAGGAGGAAGATGAAGTACATTATGTCATTGTAACTTTGAATGAAGTTTATTAGAATGTGTGTATTGTCTTCTGACAGGTGAAAGCTCAAACTCTGGAGAGGGAAGCAAAAGAGTGCAGAATGCGAACAGAAGAGTGGTACATCATCCTTTTTATTCACGGTTTGAGAATGATTTAATCCACCACTGTGGTGTCATAAAACCAGAAGGGCGATTTGCATATCGGAAGTACATACTGTATACATTCTTAATGTAGTTACAGCATAGTTTAGATATACCCCCGATGCATGACAAAAAAAATCACTACATCAGTGTTAAAATGATCTGTGAAACTATTATTTTTTGACAAAAATCTTGGGTCTTGAGTCAAGTTGTAATAAAATGCAAAATTTCATCTATTAAACTTTCTTTTCTGCAGTCAGCAGCAGGTGAGGCGATGCCAGTCAGAGCTGAACAGACAGGTGAAACAAAGCAGCACTGTTATCCAGGAGAAAGTGCCCTTCAATGACACCAGTGAGTATCTCTGAGCCACTTGGGCAAAAAGGATCCGCTATAGAGCAGACTTCTATTTGAGAATATTTATGTCTTTCGCCATAACACCATTCTGCCCAGGAGTAAATACACAAAACTGTAATATTGCACGCAAGGAGGCAGGAGGCTAAACCATTGAAGCTATATTTGTCGGGTCAATAAATTGTGGTGCAGAGACTGAGGACCTGCTCTGGTTTCACCTCCTTTCTCTTCTATCCTGCAGAAATTGGTGACTATAACAGCCTAAATGTGCCACCACACAATCGAAGGCACCAGGTGAGTGAGAAAACAAAGGCAATGTTTTTATTGGTTTATAGTACACATGCATTCAATTGGTTCCTAATTATAGCTTATTTGCTATTGTCTAAAATTACAATTATTGCATCTATTCTTTTTTGTTTGCATAATACATTTTGCAGTTTCTCAAACCCAGTTTTTTATTTTAAACCTTTTCCTAAAATGTTATTTTTTGTTTATTAGTCAATAACTAAGGACTCTGACATTGTGGAATTATTACTGTTTTCTTCAGTAAGTGGTGATGCAATAATCAGGATAATAATCCCAACAAGGTGAGCAATCACCCTGAGGTACATTATCCTGTTTCTAATTAATCTGACATTATTTAATCGATTAATCAAGTGGTCTATATAATGTCAGGAAACGGTGAAGATACCTTGTTTTACCCGGCCAACAGTCCAAAACCCAAAGACATTTAAATTACTATCACTTATAAGACCAAAAAAATCCACACCATTTAGAAGCTGGACCCTGAAAAGGTTTAATATATTTGCTTAAAAATGACTTAAATTAGGAATCAGTTATCAAAATAAATTTCAGATTTCATTTTCTTTTAATTGACTCATCAGGTAATCTCAAAAGTGTTTGGCAGAAATCCATCTGAGATGGGACTAACACATTGTGTGTGTTCTTTCTGTTCTTTCAGCTTAAAGCCCGGGACGTGGCAGGTCAGGCCCTGAGCTTTATTCAGGACCTGGTGGCTGCTCTCTTGAACTTCCACTCGTACACAGAACAGAGAGTGCACATCTACCCCCTGGACTCCTCCATTGAACCCATTTCCCCCCTAAACCAGAAGGTGAGGCAACCGACAGAAGAAATACAGACTGCTTCTCATATGACAGATGTACATTTACGTCCACAATAAAAGACAGTAGCCGTTGTTTTGCATAGAGAATGATTAGTAATCCATGTACAAGCTTAAATGCATGATTCCTCTGTCCACCTAGTTTTCTCAGTATCTACATGAGAATGCAGCCTATGTGCGCCCCCTGGAGGACGGCTTTCTACAGTTACACCAAAGCATCACAGAGGACACCGTCACAGTACTGGTGAGTGGTTTTTGGACAGGGACATTGTGTGGGCTTGTTCATGATGCTTGCTTACAGCTAACTGTGTCCTTTTATTTTCTTGAATTGAAGGAGACTGTGGTTAAGCTGAAGAGCTTCGCTGATAATTTCTCCTCATACACCCACTTTCTGCAAAAGATTCTTCCCTACCAGCTGAAAAGGTGTGTGTGTGTGTGTGTGTGTGTTTATTTGTTTTTGTCGCGTTTGTCGCTGTATTGATCTTCTCCTCTCTTTTCAGCCTAGAAGAAGAGTGCAACGCATCTCCTTGTACGGCTGCCCTTATTGCGAAAAACCAGGAGTTACAGAGTGACATGAAGAAAGTGACTTCTGTGTTTGAGAAGCTGCAGAGCTACATTAAGCTTTTGGCCTTACCCAGTAGGTTAACATTGAAAATACATACCATATGTGACACATGAGTTCATACAGCTGATGGTTTTAGAGACTGATTGTTTGTTTCTGTGGTTTTTGCTTATCGTGGCAGGTTCTGCCTTGAGCTTTATTCAGGACCTGGTGATATATTTCTGCCTCAAATGTCTGTCCCATCATCAGCTATTATTGTAATAGAAAAGTAACATTAAAAATGTATGTTTTCAAAGGTGATGGTATGAGCTTGTTTTTATGGAAATAATGCGTGCTGCTGTGAAGTGATCCGATATGCTTGTTTTACAAATGTGTGCAATGTGTGTCTCAGGTGCTCGGCAGGATGCCATGCCACAGAGCAGCACCTCAGCTGTCTTCACCCAGCTGGCTGCCTGCCTTCACAGTCTTCATGATGCCATTAAAGGTGAGCAGCACCGCAAGACATTTTTCATCTGCAGCCTTTCACAAACCAGTGTGACGCAGCACAATGATTCCCTCACGTATCCACCTCGCTGCTGTTGCCTTTCCTAAAAGTCAGACTCATTTTCTGTTTTCATGACGATACCCACCAGCTCATATTTTGAAGTGCAATTATCCAGCGTCTACCACACTGCGATATGAAATGGAAGTATAATTTAGTGCTCTCTGGCAGAGAAGAGTCACTTTCAGATGACACATTAGCTGAGTGGAAATGCATTTATTTAATAAGGGCCCTTGTCTTGGTACTTGTGGGGACAGTGATTGTGGTCAAATATACTTTAAAGACATGCAGTTTTACTGTATGAAATACAATCGCATCCGTTGCACACCAATCAGTAAAGGAGCGTCACAAAACAGCTGCCTTTTGTAATATGTATCTGTTGAAGCTGAAGAAGGGACTCCAAGCCAACAGATGCTGTAAATGCTCCTCCTGCTGTTCTGTTTCCTCCCTGTGTGTCTAGAGATGTCTAAGCACTATAACCAGAAGGCCAGCTTTGAGCAGGAGCTCCCCACCATCACCCAGAAGCTGTGCACCACCACCGAGTGCCTGCTGGGGTCTTTGGGCTCTCTGACCAGCAGCACCGGCAAGGTATGGCCAACAGGGGGCAGGCTGTAGCCAAGTTTATTTTCCCTGTAGCATATGTTATCTGTCAATGGTGTGAAGCACAAAAGCTTAATTGCAGGTAGCAGTGAGATTTCACTGCAACTGGAATTGGTAATTTTGCCACCACAGAACGACAGGACTCAGGTGGGCAGCCATTTAATGTTCAGAGATACTGTCCAACTCACAGTTTGTACAGTTGCTCCCCAGTCCGAGGAAAGGGGGAAAAACGATTTATCTTTGTAAATCAAGTGACACGTTGGCTGACGGGAGGCTCAGTCCAGCGGGCTGTGGTGCCGAATAACACGCTGAGCCGCATTTTGAGAGTGATCATTGCTCAGACATTTCTCATCCTGGACACTTGGCGGTGTGATAATCTCTCTCGTGAACACACTGGTTAATTTGAGGCTCAACAGAATGCTGAGTATTGTCATTGAGACATGCGGGCATCATTAGTGTTTCTTTAAATAAGGAGGCTGCAAGGATCTCTTTGATTTTAATGATACAAGACATCATGTCACTGTTTTGTTGCAGATTTCTACTTTCTTTAGCAACAACTTGGACTTCTTCACATCATCAGGCTACAGTCCAAGGGGCAGCACAGTAGCACTCAACCCCTTGCAAGCAGAGAGTATGTTGGCCAACAAAAAGAAAGCAGCTGCCTACATACATGCTATCAAACAGGTCAGTATATGCTTGAATCTGATGATTATTTCCAGGTCTTTGCTCATGATGCAGTGTGACCGAGCCTGTTAAAGCCCCCAGACTTAGGAATATTGTGCACATTGAGATTACAAAGCCGACATCTGTAACGTCTTGTAAATCGGCTTTGTGAATATTTCAAACGTTTCCTCTGGTTTCAATTTTTTTCCTTTTGTTTTTCCTTTCATTTTAAAGCTTTGATTAAGTTACTATGATGAACTTTTAACTGGTTATGAAATAGTCTCAATGTAATACTGATGCCTCTCTATAATCTACTTGAGTAAACAAGATCATCAGCGAGAAGATTCGCTATTTCTATATAGTTATTATTAATGCCTGTCATCGGTGCCACTGGGTCTGCATGAAATCATGTAGTCTCACCAGAACTCATTCAGCTCAGACTCCAGCAGCAACAAACCCAATATGGCGAGACCCAGGTTCAGCTTTGCTGCCATCTTCGGCCTGCAGTCGAACCTCCGGCGGGAGGAGGGGCGCTCTGTGTCCAGCAGCACAGGCTCTTCGTCCGCCTCGCTGCTTCGGCCACACCGACACCACGGTGTAACAAGGCCCATGCCTAATTGCTGGTCCTGCTCGAGGGAAGGGAGGCACAGGAGAACCAGGATCAGGACTTAGTGGGGCAGACTGTCAGACACTGCTGCAGTAAAAGGAGAGATTTTCTGAAGGGACTCTGTCGATCAGAAGCACTACCACTAATGTCCACAGAGCCCGCCAAAACCGACACAGACAAATTGTTCCTATTCTTTTAAGTATGGTGCTATATTAAACAAGTTCATTATAAAAATAAAATGCGTGTTTTTTATTTATTTATTATAAATTACCTGTTTTCTACTATACTTCCTGTTTTTTTGTTTCTTTTTTCAGGGCAGGACGCAGTCTGTTCCATACAGAGAAGCCCTGTCAAACCGCCGCATACTCACCAGCTCCACAGAGAGCAGAGAAGGTCTCACCCAGCAGGTATGACACTCAGCTCAGAATTTATTTCTGGAAACCATTTTTGTTGGTTTAATGCTCATACATTTTAAAGATTATTTTGAATCATTTTTCAAAGAGACACCCAGAGGTATGTGGACAATGTGACCCTGTATGAGTCATTGTGCCAACCAGGTTTGGTTGCCTTAGAGACAGTGATATAATAATGTGGAGGTTAAGCCCAAAATGGTTCCACATGCAATTATGTTTGTTGTGACTGCAGAACAGCACCATCAATAGTTTCTGGGAAAGACGGGGACATGGAAGAGTTGGTCATAAAAGTGCAGAAAAATGATGATATGAAAAGACCACAAGACCTCATCTTTTACACATTTTCTTATATATATATATATATATATATATATATTTTTTTTTTTTTTTTTTTTTTAAAGTATTTTAGAAATGTCTTTACCTGCCTAATACTGCTGCCCTTTGCTCATCTCATCCCTCATCCCATCAGCTCACTGTCCTCTCCTCTCCTCCCTGTAGGTGCAGCAGAGCCAGGACAAGATTGCTCGGCTGGAGCAGGAGAAGGAGCACTGGCTCCTGGAGGCCCAGCTGGGGAAGGTGCGGTTGGAAAAGGAGAACCAGCGCATTGCGGACCTGGAATCGCAGCTCGCAGCAGCTCTAGGGGGAAGTCCAAACCCCCGACCAGCTGCAGCCAGCACGCTCTCAGAAAGCCACGAGGAAGCAGAGAGAGAGCAGAACGCTGCAGGAAAAGAGACTACGCTGTGCACCAGCCTGGTATAGTCGCTATATTGGTTGCTGTACTTGTTAGTTTTTGCTTGCAGTGGACATTTTCTGCCCACGGCACTGGTGTCTGATTTGCTACAACAAAGGGAGTATTATCTTTCTTTTCTTATAGCTCGTTTTTGCCTCATAAAACCTAAAATGTGCAGATGCTGCAGAATAGAAGAACACTGTTGTTCGAGTTCACATTGCAGTCACAATCTAGGGCAGTTTAACTCACTAGTCGCTAAACTATTTGTTTTATCTTATATTGTTATGGTCTCTTGCATGGCTGGGTTTTATAACTGACGTGTTTCTCTCTTTTGTCTTGTTGGCAGGTTGGCATGCTGTGCACAACACCGACAGTTGAGCATGTGAGTTGTCATAGACTTAACCAATTGACATATTTAAATTAAGAACAAAAATAGAAGGAACACCTTTTTTAAATCCTGCTGCTTTCCATCCATGGATGTTGTGTCTGTGTTTGGCAGGTGGGAGATGAGGAGTCCCGGGAGCAGCTGATAAAGACTCACTACATGGCCAGAGTGGGAGAGCTCACCACCCAGCTCCAGATTTCAGACAGCAAAGCTGTGCATTTTCACTCTGAGGTGGCCGAACTGCACTCCTTGTCATAGCAAAGAACTGACCGTTTCATTGCACACAGCCTCTCTAACATTGCATGTCACCTGGGGAGAGATATGGAAACTCTTACAACATCCACCACGAAAATCCCAAATACATTTAGTGCAGAACAGTCACTTGTCTCTGCTCCCTCATGTGTACTATTTTTGTCTGCTTCTTTAATTTGAGAACGGAGGGCAAAGAAACTGAACCAGGAGTTAACCTTGTTTCTCTTTTTTTTCCGTCTTTTTGGAGATCCATTATCACCTAGTGTTGCCTTTTTTTGTTTAGTTTTTTTTACTGAGAAACTGACACTTTATATTTGTAGCATTGCACTGAGCCTTGATCTGAATGTAGATACTTCTCTAAGTGACATTTGGTCGCATTGTGATTACCGATATGTCAGTCATCAACATTTAGTATCGTAGCAACAAGAAAGCACCTGATCTCGAGTCAGTGTCTCTGGAATTAAACTGTCACCTTTTTTTAAACAATTGGCACTATCCTGAAATATCCCCATTACCCAAAGCAATATCTCCCTTTATTTCAGCTTTTGAAAAAGATCTGTAAAGTGTGCCAGACATGCAGTTGTTAACTTTCCTTTTTCCCCTTCCTAGTGTCGAGCTTTGGCCAAGAGATTGGCCATTGCAGAAAAATCCCGGGAGACTCTGAGCGAGGAGGTCAGACTGGCTAATCAGAACGTCACACGCTTGCAGGTAAAAGGCAGACCCATTACCGAAAAGCTTCCCGTCTAAGTATAGACAGAATACATTCTCATTAACTGTGGTGTCTCATACAGGACGAGCTGACTACAACGAAGAGGAGCTACGAAGACCAGCTCAGCATGATGAGCGACCACCTGTGTAGTATGAATGAGACTTTGAGCAAGCAGAGAGAAGAAATCGACACGCTCAAACTGGGCAGCAAGGTATAACGCGTGTACCTTCCTGTCCTTGTGTCTGCTTTTTATTCGTTTTAGATAAAGGTGTTATCAGAATTTCTGCCTTTTAAAAAAAAATTGAAATAATGTAGCTTTGTTTTCAAGTGTTGCATGCCGTCAGTCATTGAAGAGTAGTGAAAAGAAATCCCCAGTGGCTTCAGGGAGTGTGCAGGATAATTTCAGGTTGTTCAGGGAAATGTGACATTGTAAAGTTTCTGTCCGTTATGAGGAGAACTGGGAGGTAATCGGCGGTATTGGGGTTGCCGCCGGGGCCTGATGGGAAAAGCACCTGCTGGAACCATCTGAAGAAGTCGTTAAGGCAGCAGAAAGAGGCCCGTTTTGAGCGTGAATGTTCCTGCTTGCGTGCACACAGATGGCTGCGTGTTCTGGAAGTTGCAGGACAGAACATGTTAGTGAGTTAAAGGTAGTGATTTTCTCTTGAAGGTGAGAGGCTGGCCTCAGCATGTTTTTGTATGTTTTGAAAAAGAATGCAAAAACAAATCTCAACTTGCTGCACTCAAACGCAACACAGTTCTTAAAAACGTACCAAATCCGAAAATAACTTGATTGTTTCTTTTCCAGAACTGAGCTTGTATTTTCTGTTTTCTTTAGGGAAGCGCAAAAAAGAACAAAAGTCGATAGAGCTGCCCTCTAAACTGGCTCATTTTGGCACCTCGAGAGAAGATCTGGTCTGTGGAGCCTCCCAGCACCGTCACCAAACCACAGGAGACGGCTACATGAGCCTCAGATCTCTCCACTGTCAAGCAGTGGCAATACAAACTCGTATGGAGGCTTGAAGATGTCTGACTGAAGAAGCCCCCTCCCCCCCTTTCCTTGTCACAGCACCGTTTTATCACACCATGATTTGCATTAAAAACTCTACAAGAAGCTGCTGCTGCTTGACATTTTGTGGACAGAAACAGCTTCCCCCGAAAGGGGCGGAGGAAGATAAACAGTGGGAACAGTGGAAGTTGGTAATGCTCACTGAAGTCAGGACTTGAAGACCAAACCCTGTTGATGTGCTTTTCTTACTTTAAACGTACGTGTAACAGAAAATGAAACTGCACCCTGACTGCTTATCTGTGGGAGCAGATAACATGTAAATGTGGGTGTGGCTGTATGTGTGCAGAGTGTCGTCTCATTGTGTGACTGTGGAACAACATGCGAGTATTGATTTACACGTTGAAATGTGAGATTATTTTGCGCTACTGGTTCCAGGGGCCTGTACGTCTACATACAGCATACAAGCCCTTTACAACAAACGCATAAATCATAAGCTTCTGTAAAGAAGGGCTTTAAAACCGGAATGAACAACTAACAAATACAAAGTTGAATTCATTCCTCATTTTGGAAAATGTCCAGTCCTGTGAGAGGAGTGGAGAATAGGCAAGAAGAAATGTATGCCTTGAAGCACTGATTAACTGTTTACCTCGACCAAGAGGGTAGGATGGACAAGTCTGAGCTCGTTAAATGGTGTCAGTCGGTCTGAAGTTGTAACAATAGTTGTTTTTATCACCAAAGTAAGTGGATGTGCACTCAGAAGCCCGGTGTGGCACAAATTCATGTTGTAATATGTATGCACAAAAAGGGTTAATGTGAATATACACATTTAAAGTCATGATATAATTGTAGTGTATCATTTCAAAGAAATATAGATCTATACACACACAAAAAAGCATTTATTCAGAGGTTACAAATGTTTATTTTCCACGAAATTGGGAAAACTCAGTCTTCAGCTAGTTTTTCTCCTGTGCGTGGAAGCATAGGGGAGGGTTGGGTTGGCCCATGATGCAACTGGTGCTTGGATAACCTGATGCATGAGTCATGACGATGTGCAGTTAACGTTTACAGTAGCGTGTAGTGACTTGAGGAAAATTAAAGAAAAGACCAGCAGTGGTTATGAGCAGTTTATTCAAACTCTCCATTTCTTCACCTGCAGCAAACCTTTAGATCATAAAAGATTTGCCAACAACCCATAG
This sequence comes from Cyclopterus lumpus, assembly GCF_009769545.1. Classification (NCBI taxonomy): domain Eukaryota; kingdom Metazoa; phylum Chordata; class Actinopteri; order Perciformes; family Cyclopteridae; genus Cyclopterus; species Cyclopterus lumpus. The sequence continues at coordinate 15,263,923 of NC_046980.1, read as the reverse complement.
CTTTTTTTTTTTTAAGAACACTTGTACTCAATGTAACCTCTTCAAAAGCACATATAAATATGTGAAACTAAATAAAAAGCTTGTTCAACATTTAAATGCTTCATGGATTCACCTGGTTAACAAAGATCCTGTTGTGTCTTTCCGTGCTGCATTTCTGAGAGTTGGGTTTTCAATTGCCTGTAATTAAAAAAAATGAAACCGCTGTTAACACACCCTAACCACTGGGACATGAGGTAGTACCGTTGAACTAGACGTGTGAGAACTGAAAGATGACTGTTTGATGCCGTCACTTTATTTGGAAGGAAATTGATGTTGTGCCATTTTAGTTGGAATTCATGATGCTTTCATGAACTCTTAGTACACGACTTCAGAGGTCAACGTCCTAATAACCACCACTTATTTGTGCATTCAAGAGCTTTCGGCCAATAATACAAATTTGAGGGTTTACGTTTTTGTAATTCAAAAAGCACAGAGGCTGCAGAATTATTGTAAGAACAGTTTTGAACAGTTCCACAGAAACCCTTTTTGTTCCTCATGAACATACTTGTATGTTTTATTGGAACCCCTCTTGTAGCTACTGGGATTCACACTTTTATTCAAATCCATCCTTTGCTGAATGTGTAAAATTGCCACACTGCACTCCCGCCCACGTTGTAAATAGATGTTACGCATGGGCCTCACTGCATGCATATTCTTTAACTTACATGTAATGTTTCTAGGTAAATCTCCAGTTTTTGATACACAGCCTACAAACCTTAACAATAAAAATGATTACATTAATCATTTGTTTGGCAGAACATGGGTTTATTTAATAAAAGTGTATGTGCGTTGTTTATTTCCCAACACAGGCATATAACCAGTCGACCTATTATCTTAATTATTACTTGAGCTGAGTATCTCCCTGTCTACTTGCTGTGATGCGCCCATCTCCCGATGGCGATATTTCCTATAATAACGAACGCAGCACGGCGCTGTTCATTCCCAAAGTGTCCCGCTGCAGGACAGTCTGTGTGAACTCGGGAGGGGAAGCGCTACGCTGTTCAAACTCCCAGGATTTACACTCTGCCATTTTGAGGAAAACCGACCGACATCAAGAGTACGGACGCGTCCATTACAACAGAAGTCATGACCCGAATTAGTGAACGACCCCTGTGAATTTGTGAGTATTTCTCTCTTTCTGTTTCGTGTTGTTGTTGCGAGAGCTGAGCTAGTTCATGTCCGTCCGAAACAAGTTAAAACCGCGTCTGTCCATTCTCCGTGAGCGTCGACTCTGTTGTCAGCCGGAGCTCGGAGGAGTGAATGACGTGTGTCTCTCGCACAAAGCCGAGTGGAGTTGAGTGACAACTTTCCTCCGACTTCTTGTGAGCACAAAAGGCACAGAAGTGGGCCCCTCTGTTCCGGGACGCGGGCCTGTTGTGGATGACAACACGCTGGTACTGTTTTCTTTCTCCAGCCCGAGTTGTTACGGGCGACACACACACACACACACACACACACACACACACACACACACACACACACACACACACACACACACACACACACACACACACACACACACACACACACACACACACACACACACACACACACACACACACACACACACACACACACACACACACACACACACACACACACACACACACACACACACACACACACACACACACACACACACACACACACACACACACACACACACACACACACACACACACACACACACACACACACACACACACACACACACACACACACACACACACACACACACACACACACACACACACACACACACACACACACACACACACACACACACACACACACACACACACACACACACACACACACACACACACACACACACACAACACACACACACACACACACACACACACACACACACACACACACACACACACACACACACACACACACACACACACACACACACACACACACACACACACACACACACACACACACACACACACACACACACACACACACACACACACACACACACACACACACACACACACACACACACACACACACACACACACACACACACACACACACACACACACACACACACACACACGTCGTGTACCGGCAACTCGTGGGTTTGTCTGTCATTTACCGACCCCACGCTGCAGGAATGCTCCGTGTTTCAAGATGTGTTTCAAAGACGAAATTATCCAATTTATGTGCAGAGGACATTGTTGTGTGCCATCTATTGTTAGGAAACCACACCAACACAATGGTTCTCCGAAGCCAGACTCTGTGCTACAAATGACAATCAGCTAAAGTTTGCTCCCCTTGCATCAACCAAAAGCTCCCATCGTGTGACGTAGAGCTGCAGCAGCAAAGCCACCTTGGATTAAGCAACTGTGTATTCTTGTATCGCTCTTCCTTTGCAAGAGCGAATACCCTGTTTTGACTTATACAAGTGACACAGCTTTGCTTTTAGTATGCTCTAAAATAAAAAATAAGGAAATGCACATTTTCCATTAGTTTATTATTAGTTATCCCCAAGTGTCTGGGATCAAAATGAATCACTCCTGCTTGAGTAAACTAAATGCAGTGCAGAAGTGGAAACGGGTTATTAATATATATATGTGTGTGCTTCAGCTGACAGAAACGTCTCCCATTCATTCCTGTTTTTTTTTTTCTTTTTGTTCCAGTCATGCAACTGTGGAAAGAAAAACTCAAATGATTGCCCTGGAATTATTGTACATAATACAGCGGACGCAGCATTTATATGTTCTGTTTGTTTAAGGCGTGAGGAGACAAAAGCAGCGGCACCCAAACTTTCTCTTCTGCTTTGTTTGGAAGGGAGAACAGAGCTCGCTTTGCAGAACAGCACCAGTGTTGCCACTGGAAATGGAATGACCCATTTCCAGCTCTGCCCTATAGATTATTACATAGTCATTGTGGTCACAACAGTAGTACTCTCCCGTCAAATGAAAAAGGGACGGTGTCTTCTTTTAGTTTTGTTTATATACTTTTCCAAAGGGAAACGATCCACTAGTGTGAATACACAGGATTTATCCTGAGTATCCCACAGGACATTGTCTCATTTAATCAGGAAGCATCTGTCTGCTAAATTAAAGTTTTTTTTTTTTCTAAAACCACAATAGTTTCCTCCCAGTCATCATTTGTCAGGCGACTGTTCCTGCTTCCTGTCATCAAGGGGTTTGTCCTTTCTGTCACAGTAGTCAGGAATTGCAGTAAAGGCAAAATAACAAGAGCTCCTCGTGGGAATGAACTTTAATCTTGACATAAATTATCGTTGCAATTAAGATATTCTACACATTCAGTTGAGTATCAAGAAGTAGCACACAGTATGCGTTCTGATATCTCTGGTGGTTAGCGTTGGCTTGTGGCTGCTGTTCCTCTTTGTGGACGGACGTTTCTGTGAGAAGATGTCACATTATTCGAGACACGATAATTTTGCAGTTGGACCTGTAAATGGATCTGTTTGGAGAATTAGCGTTCATATCAAAGAGCTGACTGGCCTCTTTTTTTTTAAAGCTGATGAATGCATCTATTTGGCTCCATATTATGAACCAATAATTATACTTAAGTAACTGCAGACTTTAAGTTATAGTCCGTGAGGTGTGTACACAATGTTGCCTTCCCCAGGCACGCGAGGGTAGTGATTTCTGTAAGTATAGCATTAAACATAATCTAGGCCTAATGTATGGGATTAGCGCTGCCATTTAACTGGGAACAGTGTTGTGAGACATGATTATTCTTGTCATCAAGGTATAGGTGTGTGAGATGTCTTTACCTCCCAAGTCTCGACATGATAACAGTGAAAAATAAGGTGAAACTTGTCAAAGTAATTCCTCAGACTTGTTTTATATGTTTACAAAATACCTAATTACTGTAATAGCCCCATCTTCATCCCCAGGCTCCTTCTTCGGTTATGTTTGATCGTGATAATCAACCCAGAACTTATGAATATCTGGTACATTTTTGTTGGGGAGGTGGGGGGATTTGATCAAAATGGACATTAAGATAATATTTGTTGTCAGTTCACACGGACAGAGCAGGCTGGCATTTCCTGTGTGCTAAGCTGCTTGTCCCAGAGGAATGTGTGGAATGTCATTTATTGTCCTCTGTAGATTTAGCAGCGAGAGAACCCAGAAAGAGACGGCAGACTGCCGGTGACCCCCGTGGAGAACTCAATCTTCTCACTGCCCGACTCTTTTGAACCAAAGCAGAGGGATTCTGTGAGTCTCCGAGGCAGTTGGATGTCTGTGTGCCATTGCAAACCCTCATTAGAAAGAGGTTCTCCAGTGTTTGACTGAAGACTTGTCAATGCACCACCCTGAACCAGAGCCCCCGCTTCCTTGTTTATTTATAGCTGGAGGAACTTACCACTGGATGTCTCCCTCGTGCAAAGTCATGGCTGTGATGTTGAAGAGAGGAGGAAGGCTGTAATTGAGGCTTTCTGCTTTCAATTATTTTCTTCCAGATTTTTATGGTGGAGATGAGGCTTCAACAATTTTGAAAGCAGCTTCTTCTCCGTGGCCTTGTGAGCCTGATGCTGGTGAGAGCAGAGCTGCCAGCACATCATGTGATGGATTGGCGGGGAAATTTACAGAACAATTGTGTAAATATTGCAGCATGTTCACTCTCTGACTATTTGCTAATTATCCTGAATGCATTGTTCCGCAATATACCCACCCTTTTCCAACTTTTTAAACCTATATTGAAAGGCGATACATTTAATCAGCTTCGCGCCTCCTTGAAGCTGCTGTGCCACTTTCTACCTGCTTCTCACTTCATGCTGGTTAATGAGGCAGGATCTTTGCCGCCATAGCTAACCTTTCTCACACGCATTTTAGAGCAGGCTTGCAATGAAATATTTAGACTATGCTCATTTCATGTCTGAAATCAAACATTTTAGTTCACCAATTTCAAATACCGAACCTTTGAACGGCAGAACTTTTGCCTTTTGGAAAAACAGGAATATTACCTTTTTCTCAGCTTTTCCTACTCTGCTCCAGAGGGAGTTTCTAAAAACACATCACCTTTTATGTATCGCAATCCTTTGAGAAACCCTGTGTCAGAATGTATGGATACCAAAGATGTTCCCCAGTTGAGTACATTTAGTTTCTAATCTTTGTTTTCCAAAGTTTGAATTGAAGAAAATATTTGTGTGCATATCTCAAAGAATTGTTAAGAATTTCAATCACAATGGTGCTTTACTGGCCTCACCCATGTATCACGATACCAATAGGAGTAACAGTGTAGAATAAAGGCTGCAGAGCTGTATCTAAATGCTAACGTCTGCATGCTATGTTCACATGGTACCAGGCGTAAGGTTTCAACATTTTTTTTTAACATGTTAATATTTTCTAATTAGCACTAAACACAAAGTAAAGCTGAGGCTGATGGGACTGACATTAGTTTTTGAAGATATTTGGTAAGAAATCAAAGTTCTTGACAAATGAAAGGCTGATAATGGGGGACCATTAATTATTTATTTATTGCCCGCCCGTGTATCCGTGCTCCAAACTATTGTTAATCAAAGCTATTGCCCTTAGAATAAAGGCTACAGTGCTGTACCTGCAGTGCTTGCAAAAATGAGGGAGAAATATATTAGCAGGCATTTGGACGAACTTGTCATATGTGCATGAAGTTGGTCGATAAGACTGTTCGCGCTATTCTGATTGTGTACCCGCAGAACAGTTCAGTTCATAAACGTTTGCATGAAGGATTAAAGAAAAGCACTAATCCGGTGTCACCGGGAGAGAATCTGCTGCCGTTTGACACCACCCACCGCAGAGTGCTTGCCTCAGCGTTAACATCAAACAAGCCTTAGTTAATTGTGGTGTTAACATAATTATGTTGCAGGTTTTCAAGGTCACTCCCTCATTATGTTTTAATGGAGTACCTTAAGGAAATATGTTTTATTTATATACCCGGGAGCTCTTTCTCTCTCTCTTGATAAATGGACTCGCTCAGCCTTCCAGGGAACTGATCCATTCAAGAGCATGTGTGTTACCTCTGGAACATCTTGAAATTTCACCTATTTAATAATAATAAAAAATAAACTGAAGGCGAAACTTTATTTTGCATTTGCTAATGGTACCTATTTGTTTTCTTGCAGATGAGAAGGCCTCAGGGGGGCAGTTGACCCAACAAAGGAGGAATTGCTGATTTGAACTGTCAATCAGCCCAATTCAGCCATGTGTTCCACAAATCACTCAAACTGGGTCACATTTGAAGATGACAGCACACCGCTCTCGTCACCTCAAAAGCCCCTACAGTCGCCAGGGCTTATCAAAGCATCGGTACCGCGTCCCAATGGACTGAAATTAGTCCTTCCCCCGATCAGAGACACCTCCTGGAGCTTCAATAGTTCTCTGGAATCACCTCAAAGCCACTCCAGTCTTAGTGGAAGTTCCTGTGTACCGTGTAACACACCCTCTTGCACTCCTGTGAGTGAGATTCCTAACAGTGCGTCCCCATTTCACTCCAACACGGGGGAAAAGAACGACTTCTTCCGGAGTTTCTCCAGCACGTGTACCACCTCAGTTCCCTCGCCTGCACCCGAGGATCAAACCTCAGAGAGCCCACGCCCTTTCCCTTCTTTCCAGGGGCGCTCAGGACACTATAACCCCTTCTGGGATGGATCTAGACACAGCGCAGATGTGGACAGCTCCTCCTCAGACTCAGAAGCTGAAAACAGCCTACCACGTTTCTTCATACGGACCAAAGACGGCAGTGAGCCTCCGCGTGACCACCTCCAGAGCTCCTTCTCCTACGTTTGCCACCAACTGGAAGGCCTACGGGCAGGATCGGATCGGGAGACGGAAAAAGATGGGGAGAGGCGGCTGAGTTGCAAAAGCGAGGTGCTCAGCGAGGGTGCGTCGCAGTTCGTTCCTCGGGGTCTGTTTCGTAGCCAGAAGAGAGACGGCTGGTCTGTCTTGCTCAGGATTCCTGAAAAAAAGAACCGCATGTCCTCGCGACAGTGGGGGCCAATCTACCTGCGCTTGCTGCCGGGAGGTGTGCTGCAGATGTACTACGAGAAAGGGCTGGAGAAGCCGTTCAAGGAGTTGCAGCTTCTCCCCCAGTGCAGGCTCTCGGATCTTAAACTGGAAAGCTACGGCGAGCCCCGCAAAGTCCTCTCGGTCAAGGTGGAACATTTCTCGTACACGGAAAAGAAGCGCTACCACCCGAAGCTGGAGGTCAGTCATGAGGCGGAGGCGGAGGAGCTGCTCAAGTTTGGCTCCACAGTGCACGATGACATGAAGGACCTGGTCGTCTCCATGGAAGAGGAAATCTTCAAACTGTGTTTTCACCACCAGCAGAGGCGGCACTACGAGGAGCAGGAGCTGTCCTTGCAGATCACCGATCATATCTGGATACAGCTGGATAAGTTTGGAGATGTCATGGAGCGGACAGCCTTCACCCAGATTCACTGTCTGGCTTTCCTGAACGGACTCGGGGATTGTTTTCTTGCCCTCAACGATCTCGGGCTCATGCGCTTTGACTCCAGCTATGGGACTGAGGAGGACGGGGAACTCTGGATGGAGATCGCGGACTGCCATTTTCACAAGTCTGTGAATGAGACCGAGTTTCAGAGGTCCCGGCTCGTAAAGTTCTCACCTCCTGAGGCCTGCAGGGTGGAACTGATGCGCTATAAGACGGCGATTTTGGGCTGCACAGAAATTCCCTTCTCGGTCAAAGCTGTTGTCACAGTTCAAGGTGCCTATGTGGAGCTGCAGGCCTTTCTTAACATGTCGGCCACCTTCCTTTCTGCAGTGGGGGTGTCCGACACGTACCCACTGTGTGAGAATGTAGTGATCCGCGTGCCGGTTCCAGGCAACTGGGTCAAAGTGACGCAGACCGTGGCCTTGCTGCGGCAGAGGTCACTGAAGGCCCGTATGAACAGAAATGCCTGCTTGGGCGCTGTCGGCTCTGCAGATTCACAGCCTGTCATGCAGGTGACCATCGGCACTGTCAAGTATGAGAATGTATACTCAGCCGTCGTGTGGAGGATCGACAGACTGCCCGCGAAGAATACGGGTAACGCATTTTGGAGAGATTAAAATTCCGCCTCGCACTACAGTTTAACATATCCTCTTCTCATGAGCGATGTGGCCTTGGCTTCTTGTGCTTGTTATCAGCATGTCTGCCGCTCAGGGGGTGACACTAACTACAAATGAACTTTGTTTTCTCCTATGCAGCGGTGGATCATCCCCATTCATTTTCCTGCAAGCTGGAGCTGGGATCCGACCAGGAGATCCCAAGTGACTGGTACCCGTTTGTCACGATGGAATGTGAAATTATGGGTGCAGTCGTGTCACAGACCAGGGTGAAGTCGCTGGGCACTGCGAACGACATCCAGCCGCAGAAACATGTAACCAGTTGGACGCGCTATCATTGTCAGGTAAGAAGGCTTATTAGTGATTAATGTCAATGCACAAGGAAAAACACGTTTTTCACAAGAAAATTATTTATTTTTTCCAGGTGGAGGTGGAAAAGAAATGGATTGAAACGGAGTCACAGAAGCAATCCGGCTGCATGACGCAGTGATGATCAAAGAAGCTCTGACGAGGACGTTATCCCTTTAGTCTATATTTGCCAAAATCGTCTTGACGGTGAAAAGGAATGATAAAAGAAATGAACAAACGAGGGTGATGAGGGACTTTCTGCTTATATCTGGTATCAAATTCATGTAATTACTCATAGCCTGGTAGTATTTCTCATGGAGGTTCCTCGATTTTGTATCCTTTAACTTAGACTGAATTAGTCTAGACCTAATAAAAAAAAAAATGTGTTCCTTTTGCCTAGCACTTTACATTTAAGAGATTTATTAACTGTGCGCCTGTTTATAAGAGTACTGTATATAAGCTTGCATTTGCGTCATCTGCACTGCCCTCCAGAATGATTGGCAGCCTCAATAAATGTACGCCGAACAAGATAAATGAGATAAACAGCTTAAGTAATGAGCAACATTCAAAGTGTTTGAGAATAATTTTTCATCAGCAGATGTTTAGGGTCAGGCCCTGTTGTTGCCCGGCAACGTTTAAAGTTCACACACTTCCAAACTTATTAATTTCGCTATAATCCTCAACATTTGTACTAAATTCTATGCGACAGTTGCATAGCAATATTTTGCCGTCCCCGTTGTATCATTAAGCATCACAACAAATCTGAAAAATAAGTGGATTATGAGTTATGCGATTATAGTTGTACAAATACATTGTTTCAAAGGCAGGTCACTTCATGCTGAGCCCTGTCAGCATTTGTCTGAAGTGTCCCAAATCACAATAATTAGGGTTGAACTGACTTTGACTCAAAGCCAGTGAGACACGCTGATTAAAAGGTTCAAAGCAACATGAGAGAAACCATAATTATATCATTTTTCTCACAATGTCTTTGGCCCAAAAGGCTGCAAAATAATGTCCTATTTGAGGGGTTTGCCAAACAGGTGCATTTACTAAATGAGACAGTAGTTGCAGTTTGAAACTAACCCAACAGGACTGACCCGCCTTTTGAGCGGTTCTTCTAAAGGTTGTAGAGTAGTAGCAGCTATTCTCAAACTCGTCAGGTCCGAAATGTACTGTGCAACATAAGGGTACTACTATTATTATTATTATTATTATTTGTATTATTATGCAATACAACTCATTACTTGTGTTGCTTACCTCAAATTGACCTTTGACTTTATACTAAGGCTGTGTTCTGGAGGACTGTAATTATATTTAAACAAAAAAAGCAAATCTTTATTACGTTATTTTTCTGCCTCTGGGTTGTGAATAGGTTGGATAAAATAATAAAGAAAGACTGTTGAGGCTTCATAGTGAACAACAAGGCCTTCAGTGATGACTTTAATGTGTAAGGTACCTGGCTTAAGCTGGATATTATGTACATCAAGAGTAAAGAATTTAATTAAAACTGTGTCTCATGGTACTTCTTCACAGATGTCCTAAGACTTCTTACAAGTATAAGAGAAACTAACTGCCGTGGTAAGTGAATGGCTACCGGAGAGCTGGAAATGGATAAAACACCACAATAATAAGCATTGGTTATTAAAAATGAGTAAAACAAACATCTCAATGAGTGTCAAAACAGCACAACTTAACTATGTTGCCCCTCATCTCATTTGTTGAGAGACATCCAGCAGTGAGTAATGACTGCTGCTGCTTAATAAATGACACGGGATGTGTAGGAAACTTTGAGCTGCTGTATTATTTGTTTAATTTGATTAACTGATGGTTCATAGTTGCATAAGAGTTTAATTAAATTAAATAATGCAAGACTATTTAACAAAGCCTCAGCCAGGGACCTTTCAGTCCCTGCTCTTCACTAGCTGGTTCCTTGTTATTAAATGCATTGTTTATGGTCTTTGGGTGTTTATACTTTAGGCTGTTTCTCTTAAACTCAGAAAAACAGATATTTAACCCAAAAAGTGAGTGCAAAGTTTAAATCAAATGATAATGGTTGTACTTAATTGATCAAAATTGTTTCACAATTTATGTTGGAATAGTTCTCAGTCTCAATTAAGTTTTTGTTTGTTTGTATTTCTCAACTCAAAAATAATATCTAGTTGTTAGTTCTTTGATCACGATAGGGGGCAGTGTTTGTCACAGTAAACTCACCATGGTTACTTCCATTACATGAATTATTTTCAATGACCTAATATTATCTATCTATGAAGTAAGTGTGGATGAGTAAAGAGGACATTATTTAACATTAGTTATGGGAATAAAGACTAAGGAGAGTCTCTATCTGAGTCTAGAATGACTTTCTTAAATTGACAGCTGTATGGTGTCATTGGCTGCTCATGTTGCTGCTTTTGAACCATAGCGCTCTTCTCATATTCCTCATCAGAGGAGTCAACCTACAGTGTTGAACGTGTGCCAGCATTACCAAACAGATGTTGGGAGGAGGCAAGGATCACAGTCCCTGCTGCTGCTGCTGCTGCTGCTACAGATATACAGTAGATTGAACACCAAGAAAAAATAAGATGTTTTGTCCTTTTTTACTCCTGACATTGTGTATTGTTTTTTTTTGCAAAGATGGCACAAACAGAAAATGGCTATCATACACACACTACCGATACCACTGATGTTCACACCCCATCGTATGTTCTGTTCTATTCATTTCTCCAATATAGTTCATACTAATTCTACCCTACAATAGCCACTATAATTTTATTCCATGTGTCCATCCAGGCAAATTGCTGGATCCAATTGTTATTAAAAAAACATATATGATGTAATTTCTTTGTAATCATCCAAAATAATTTTAAGTGTATGGCTATTTTTCCAAGTAGGCCACTGACTGGTCGAAACGTGCGATGCACTGTGGCACATGTGCAACAACCTCTCTGTTGAAAGTAACCAGAATACTAGAGTTGTGTTGGACAGAGGTATTTGAGTCTCTCTAAAAGATCGACTAAGTACCTACGGAAGCCACTGAAGCCATATTCAACATTAGGACGTATTTGAGATCACAGTTGTGGGCAGATGTAAGGCGGCCTGCGGGGACACCATCCAACCTTTAAACAGATGCCTCTCAAGTTGCAGAAGAAATTCTCACCATCTCCTCATTAAAATGTGACCAACGCCCTCACATGTTTGGTTAACCCCCATGGAAATGCAAAAGTATAGTCACAGAAGTGTTTTGATCGTAAAATATGAGGCACAATGCAACAAATTAATTAAAAATCATATTGCATTTCTTCTTCTTCTTCTTTTGGGGTTTTATGGCGGATGACATCCAACAAAAGGTGCATTACCGCCACCTACTGTACTGGGGTATGGACCAGAGTTCTCTATCCCTCTAAAATTAAAAGAACATTAAAAAAAATAATAATAAAATATATATATATATATATATATATATATATATATATATATATATATATATATATATATATATATATATATATTAACAACTAACCTATATCCTTCGACTCAACCCAGTTTCCTTCAGATATTGCAACACCTTTCCTGCCCCCAAGGTTAATGCATCCTTTAACTGTATTTCCTACTTCCAGCTTCCTCTTCAGCCTTTCTCTCTCCACTATGAACTTCTGGCAATGGCAAATGATATGCTCTACTGTTTCCGGCATATTGCAGTGTTCACATAATCCTGTTGGATGTTTATTTATTAATTGCATGGTCTTATTCAGCCTTGTGTGTCCAATCCTCAGTATGGTTAATATATTTTCTTCTGCAGGGTTTCCTCTGGTTATCCTCCCTTTGCCAACTTCCTTCTGAATAGCATAAAGATGTCTCCCTGTGCCTCCTACGTCCCAACTGTGCTGCCATTCCTGTATGATGTTTTTATTTTTTTCTTATTGATTTAGTTTCTGTTTTGCTAAATAAAATGTCTGTCTTGTTGTCACAATCCAATGCTTTCTTCGCTAATTTGTCCGCCGCTTCATTTCCTTTTACCCTTCTATGTGCTGGCACCCACATGAATGATACCAGAATACCCAAATGACTAAGTTGGACAGTGTTTCGTACATTTCATTGACTAAATCCTGCCTGCTATTTGATGTAAATGATTGTAATGATAATAATACTGAACTGGAATCTGAACAAATGATGACTTTCCTGACCTGAACCTCCTCCACCCACTGCAGTGCTGTTAAAATGGCCAATGCCTCAACTGAATACACCGACAAATGGTCTGATGATCTTCGTTTGACTTCATACTGAAAGGATTGAATGGTGACAGCAAATCCAGTTCTACTTGTATTATTAAATCCATTTGTGTATACTGGTGTAAATGACTGATATGTTGTATGTAGCCTATCCTCCACCACTCCTGCAATATTACCAATATTAAGTCCTTGGATTTTGTTCAACATAAGAAAATAATTATCAACCGATACTGAGGGTAATAGCCAAGGTGGTGTTGCCGATAGCGGTACCGCAGAAGTGAAGGTTATTTGAGTCAATGCCATATCCCTTGCGAGTTTTCCACTGCTCCACGCAAAACAGATCATATTGCATTGTCCATTCCAAACTTATTTTAAGGTTGCATTATGCAGAAACAAAGAACACACATTTAAAAAAAAAAAAAGACTTATCTTCAACCGCCCGAGAGGTCTCAGCTCCAATCACGTCTCTGTGGAGCCTCATTACGATCAGCTGTGTGAGGTTGGTTCGGTCCAAACAACCTGACGTCATCTTCAATACATCCACGGTGACGTTCCCCGAGTCCATCACCGGACGGCAGTCATTCCGTTTGCCTTGAACCATGCTGACCAACACGGGCCCCGTGGTAAGCAACGCTGCGTTTAACTAGCGGTGCTACTAGTTAGTGGCGCTGCGTGCGGACTACTGCGCTAAACTAGCTGGGTTGTGCTTTAAAGGAGACCCCAAAATGCGCTCCTGAAAACACGCTTTCTATTATAATATATGATTATTTTTTTCTGAGCCTCATGCTATTTATTTAGAATAGCTCAGTGCAGTTTAATCAATCATATTGTCTTTTTACATGACGTTATATATGTTGCCAACTCTTAATATTAAAATCGACGATGGTTTTGTCAATTTAAGAAGCATACAAAGAAACTTCACTACCAATTTAACTCGAATTTATGTATATTTATATTGACTTAAATGCACAGTATTGGGCTCAGTATGTGGAAAGATTGTAAAGCTCTCTGAGGCAAATTTAGATGTTGGGCTATACAAAATAAATGGAATTGAATCTTTAATCTATTCTGAAAATGAAAATCTAGCGAGGAAAAAAACTACTGTAGGCTACTGACTTGGATATGTCTAGAACACATCCAGTTAACGTTGCGTATGAGTCTGTTGGCAACATAGAAAAGACAGATATTTGAATGGTGTTGTTTCTGTTGCTTATACAGTCATACACACTCCCAAGCAGCTCCACAGCTTCTGATTTTCAGTGTCTGTAAACAAATGCAGGCCAAACTCTACTTGTCCATAATTGATGATGTCATTGAGAGTATGAGGGAGCTCTTCTTGGATGAAGGGCTTGAAGACCGCGTCCTGGACGATTTAAAACACGTGAGTTACATAGCCCTGCTTCATTTTTAAAAACAGAAAAATAGACGACATGCACATCTTGTCTCGAGGCGTCGGTTGCAACAAAGTTGGACCATCTAGTGAGGATATATGCCACACCAGGAAGACCCACTGCTGTGTCTTCTTGCTGTGCAGCTTTGGGAGTCAAAGATGATGCAGTCAAAAGCAATGGAAGACTTCAGGAAAAATAATATCAACTCGGCCAACTTTGTACTGCAGCTCCCCGCCAACTACAGTCGGACCAATCAGGCACTCACAGGTGATGCAGGTCTGCTTGAAATGAACTGCTTCATGCTTGGTGGATTTTTGTTTGATCACCTGCTCTGCTCTTGATTATTTTTTTTTGCTCTCAGCCTCAGTTGTGATCCCTGCAAGTCAGAATTTCCACAGTTTCCCCATGAAGGCAAGTGCCATCAAGATGTATAGTTCGTCTTCTCCCTGACCTCATATGGCTCTTTACTGAAGGGGCACATAATAATTTCAATCTTGAAAGCTACTGGATTTCCTATAGCTTAATTAAATCACCACTGAACATAATGTTGAAATGTAAACACTGTTGAATTTATAGCTGAATTTATGTGGTTTGAGCTCCCCATTTTTAGAACTTGACTTTGAGTTATTGTTTAAAGTTCAGGTTGTTCAGATTAAGATGCATTCGTAAAAAAGAAAGTTTTGAATTAGAGTAATCTTGGGCTATACTTCTCCTGATTTTAAAACAACAACTATAAAGCTAAACTATATCAACATTTTGATTTGACAAACTGTCTGATTGTTTACATGCAGGCAGCTTTGATTCTTGGCAGCCTGAATGTTAAAGTTAAAAAAATATCACATTTCTGGCACAGTGATTTTCCTAATATTTAGACAAATTTACGAATTTAGTTTGATCAGCTTGAATATATATATATATATATATATATATATATATATATATATATATATATATATATATATATATATATATATATATATATTTAGATACAACTTTACATCTGAATTTGTGAGCTCTAAAAAAATACTTTTCAAAATGCATTGTGTGTGTGTTTCAAAATGGGTAATTTAAACCACATATATTCAGTTAGATTACTGTCCTAGTATAATTCTTAATAGCTATAAAGGGCTAGTAACATTCACTTCTGACCTGTTGATTGCAGTATTATGACTGCATTGATGAGGCCAAACTCGTAACAATAATCTGCATGTTTTATTGATAAACTCAACATTTTGTAATGATTCAGTGTTTGATATGGTGGATTATATTTTCCTTGATTGCAGAACAATTCAGAGATGCTTCCTACTTTCTCTCTCCCTGCTGGGTTATCTTACCCTGTGCAGATACCAGCTGGAGTCACTCTACAAACAGCTTCAGGTACAAAATGACTTGTGTAGCTTGGCCCACATTAGTTTTAGTCTGCAGCATGCACTGATGGTTTGAATTAAAATGTCACTCTTCCCCTTTGTCTCACTGAGGTCAACTTTACAAGGTCAATGTTCCTGTCGTGGTGACTCAGGCCCCAGCAGGTCAGCCACCTCTATCCCGACTCGTGCAGAAGATCGGTGAGCGGAGAGATGCTCCTGCCCCTCAGTCAGCTGCAGCCCCACCAAATACCTTGTATCGTCCTCAGGAGGCGGAGCCACCCTCTCTCCCAGCGACCGCTGACAAGCAGCCGCCACATCCAAAGACCAATTTCCCCCCCGCTCAGCAGAGCAGCCTCCCCCAGCCGTTGCTAGTTCCTCCTGCTGAGCCCTCACAGCCTCAGCCTCAGCCCTCAGTCTCTCTCGAGCCAAAGGTCCCGCTGGAAGAAAATGAGCCAAGACCACCACCCGAACCTGTGAACCTCAGTATGGCCGCCTCACCCTGCAGTCAGTTATTAGACTTCCAGATCAGCACCGAGGAGGCTTTGACACAGACGGGACAGTTAAAGACCAGAGACATCGATGACATCCTGAAAGAAGTGATTGAGGAGGAGAAAAAGAAGGCAGAAATGGCCAGGAATCTGGCGCCCGCCAAGACTGACAACCAGTCTGAGGGTGTTCTTGGGGTAATTTGAAAATAAGATTTTTCTCCTTCAGCAAATGGCAAGAACAAAAATGGGCACACAAGGCTAAATGTTGAGGTCCAGATGTCCATTGTTAATTAATAATTTTCAAAAGTTTTGGGGAAATGCACTCATTCGCTTTATGCTGAGTTAGAGGAGGAAGGCTCTGTCCGACAGCACCTCTAAAGCTCCCTAAGTAACATTATTTCTTGGTTTGTATTTCTTGGTTTGTAAACATTTTTTTTGTAATGGGGCTTTAACTACATTTTTGGCTGTGATTTTCTAGGCTTTATGTTAAGTTAACATAGATAACCATCTGCTGTCTGTAGCTTCATATTTAGTAGATCGACATAAAGTGTAATTCATCTTTTCATCTCGCGCTTTCTTTTTTTTTTTTTAAACCAAAAGTGTATTTTCCAAAATGTTGTTCTATTACCTCGAGAGGCACTCAAACCAGTGCTAAAAAAAAAAAATGTGTGGAGTTTTAAAAGACGTGGATGTTTACCAGATGGGTTCTAATGAAAAACACTGAGTTGCATTGTGGGAAGTGTAGGATCCACCATTTTTGGACCCACACCAAAAGTCTAAAGGTCAAGATAATTGAATGTGTCTGGAATAACTGTTTCCATTTCCGATAGTCTGCATTCACGTTAAAATTGTTGTCCTGAAGATCCTAAATGCTGTAAGACTGGCTGCTGTGTTTTCAACTTAAGCTAATTCAGGTGGTCAATAAAGAAGACATTTTAGCACAGCATACGCCCTAATTTCTGAATGGCTCAATTGTTACATTTCTTCTCACAATTCCTGCAAAGCTGGACCTGGACTTCAACTACAGCGAGCTGTCGGACATCGTTCAGCTGGATGGTCCTGCAGGCAACTCTGACATGGAAGAGGAAGAGCCAGTTTCCCTGGAAGACAACGACTTCCTGGGTATAATCAACGCAGAGGCCATAAAGGCCCTGGAGGGAGGAGACGGAAGCAGCGACGGCAACAGCATCTCCTCCAGCAGCGACGGCGACGGAGCAGATGAACTCGATAACGTAGAGGAAGAGGTGAGAGCGAGTGTGTTGGAAATGCATCCGTTTATGGGAAAACGCCACCTGATCTGTGTCATGTTATGCAGCATGTCTTTGACCCTTGCATGATTTAACAACTCGGTTCTATCAATCAGGATCCTTTGAACTCAGGTGATGATGTGATTGAGCAGGACATCCCAGATCTCTTTGACACAGACAATGTTATTGTTTGCCAGTATGACAAAGTAAGAACATTTTGACTCTACGTTGGTCATTTGTCTTGCCTCAACAAGAGCTGAGCACTAGCTGCAATATAAAATGTTCTTTCTGTTGCAGATTCACCGCAGTAAGAACCGCTGGAAGTTTCATTTGAAGGATGGAGTGATGTGTTACGGAGGCAGGGACTACGTGTTCTCTAAAGCTGTTGGGGAAGCCGAGTGGTGATGAGCTTTAGTGCCCTCGAACGCATCAGATATTCATGTTGAAAGAGGGGAAGCGATTTAAAAGGGGAAGATAATATGGGAATTTAGACCTTTTTTGGTGGTGTAATTTGGCTAAAAATATGTACTATTTGGTGTTAAACACCACTTTTACTTCCATACTTTTCTTTGATTTTTCATTATAATTATCAGAGCAATACTGCAAGTCGTTTACGATGTTGGAACCAATTACTGACAGCGTTGCTCGTGAATCCAGTCTGAGACAAACAGCATGAATTTGTGTTGTATAATATTTTGCTGAAAACAGTTTTCTTAATTAGTGGAGCGAAACATAATTTGATCTGGAATGTGTTTTCTTCTTGTCATGATCATGTTGCTTTGAGGGTACCTAATGTGCTGTTTGATTTTCAAACGTTGTAATGTCTTTCCTTTAATCATGCTTCAAATACACTGAACTGCACTGTTGTGCTGCATTCAATAAACTCTTCCCCCCCTGTGCAAGCCTGTAGCCTGTCGTTTTCATATTATTTTTCTAATGAGGGTTTTATCATTGCACTATTTAAACCAAACTACAACATGCACATTCACTGAAACATGACAAAATGAATTTAGGAATGCCAGCATGGACTCTAACATCAATTTAATGTTTGACTGTTTTGGATAGACACTCAAGCAGCTACTCTCAGCGGGAAAGAAAACATGAGGGAGGTGACACGGTGGCAACTCAGAAATCAGTAAAAAAAAGCCTAAGAAAATGTTTTTGACATTGTAGGTATTGTCACATTTTTAGTGACTGTCTTTGTTGCAGGCCTTGTGGTGTTTCCCTATTACATTTTAAAGTTAATTTGATGTATAACGGCTTCAAATATGACATCCAAAATAGTGTAGTGTGCACATTCTCAGTCTACTGTGCCTTATAGCATGGACAGTTAACAGGATATGAAAACATAAAAAAATAAAATCTACAATGCAGTGCAGATCTCCTATGTAAAATACACAGAGGGAGGATTTGTGGCACCACCTAAATGTGATCTCTGTTTACCAGGTGCTATAAACCAGATACCATAGGTGAGCATGGCCACAAGTATATCTGTTCAGCACATTTCTTAGATGTCAGAAAGATTATATATAACATTGTAGACACAAACATATCTCTAGGAGTCTGCAGTGATGATGGGAAAATGGTGCTGAGTAAATGCTAAATGGGGAAGCACAAGTAAAACACTTATTAAAATGTATTATTAACATCCCATTTTGAACCACAGTACTATTTAGCTTGAACTGAGATTGAACTTCATTTGAAATTTAACTGTCTGTGGCTGCTTTGGCATGTCTTCAGACTTTAAGTCTCTAGAGGACAACGACCATAGATGGCACTAAAACTCGCCTCTGAGCTGAAACAAAGACTTCTGTTTGATCACATTTAACTCATTGTATTATACTTATTGATCCTTAATACAACTCTTCCTGTAACATTTTACACAAGAGTATATATTTCTGATCTTGATAACATAAGTGACCATCAGTGCCTCGAGATCGATTTTCAAATAACCTGGACAGTTTTATTTGTTCCCTATTCCTGCTCCATCCATCTGCTTCTTTGTGCCACATTATTGTGCAGAAATGCAGTCTGCAGCACCCGCTGTCTTCAATTTGAGGTGTCTTGATCCGGATGCCTGCCATGTAGAAAACTGAGAATGTACCTACATTTGAAAGAAATGCTACATTTTCAGCAGCAGATGCTTCCTTTAAGTTCCTAATAATTATTTAGAAAGAAATCCTTCATCTTAATGTGATAGGCATAGAAGCTAAGCGAGTGAGGTTTTTTGTCGGGAGTTTTTTGGGTCGAGTTGAGGTGTGAAGCCAGAGTCTGTGACCTGTAGAAGTCCGTGTTGGCATGGCAGCAGCTGCAGCGACTCAGCAGCTGGCACACGTCCTTCCTAAAAGCCCGCGTGAAGAGGGTGTACAAGAAAGGGTTGCACAGGGAGTTGATGGGATAAAACACGATGAGCAGAATCTTAGAGTGAGACACGGTTATGAGGGGCACACGGAGGGCTGCGGAGATGGCGAAGAAGGAGATCGGGGCCATGCACACAAAGTCTGTGAAAATGAGCACAGCCATGCGCTTGGCAATCTTGGTGTCGCCATGACGGGTAGAGTGCTCTGGGTTGTGAACACTCACATATATGCTTATGTAACAGGAGCAGACCACCAGGAAAGCGACAACGTTGAGGATGAGCACAGCCACCACATACAACTGAGAGCCCAGCGTGTCGATGTCCATGGGCAGACAGATGCTCACTTTGCTGTAGCTGCTGACCCCCACCAGAGGGAGCAGGGCGACCAGCAGAGAGAAGGCCCAGCCCGCCCCCATTATGGCCGCCACGTGGTGCATCCGCAGCCTCTTGTTGACATGCATGGCATTGGTGATGGTGTGCCAGCGTTCGAGGCTAATTACAGTCAGTGTATACAACGATAGCTCGCTGGCGAACACCGTCAAGAACCCTGCTATGCCACATCCGGGCCCTGTCTGCCAGTCCGTGGCGTGGTTGTAATACTCGTGACGGGAGAGGTGATCCATGAAGGCAATGAGCATCAGGTAGAGTCCCATGCACAGGTCAGCGAAGGCCAGGTTACACATGAGGAACCTGGAGATGGTTAGCTTGTGGTGGCTAATTAGCAGCATAGCCAGAACAGCCAGGTTACCGATCACAGCGAACACGGTGATTATCCAGGTGAGACAGCGCAGGAAGGGAAAGCCCAGCAGGTCCTCACAGGGGTTGAAGGCATCTGTCTTTGGCGTGCACTTGACCAAGGGGCTTTTAAGACAATCAAATTCCAGGTCCGGGTACTGAAAGTTGTTGTAATCGACAAGGTCCTCGCCATCTGCAGTGGGCTCTCTGAAGAATACACAGATATTGATATTACTATTAAAATCACCAAGCAGTTGCAATTGACAAGGGAAATGATCTGCGTAAAGAACAGTGTGAAAATGATAGGAAGGAGAGGAGTCAGAATACGGGATTTCACATTTTATATATTGTTTGGAGGGGGGGTTACTTTTTCTTTGGACCAATCCCAGAGTTAGTCAATTATTACAATTGATTTTGTGTGTCTGTGTTAGAGCTATATTTTAGAAGTTAGAATATGTGTTGAAGCCACAACTCCTTTATTTCTTCGTCTGTCGTCCCTACTATGAATCCCTCGTCCCCTCTCCCCTTTTGTACAACTTTCATGTGGGAGAGGTGGGTGTCATTTCTTTTGACACATTACCCCAATCCATCCCATTATTTCTCTTTTTTTTACATTTTTGTTTCCTACAATTGCATGCTGTCTCCCTCAACCTGTCAATATATGATTTCACCAAAATGGCACATAAATAACATTAGTTTCAAGACTAAGCTAACTTATATATTTTATTCATTTTATTTGTGCCGGAGTAGACTGTAGATATGGAGGTTGTGTTTATCAGGATAGACAGCCACCCATGAGGAGATTTCAGTGTTAAAGCGTCTTCCATATCTTACCAACACAACGCTAGAAATAATTTTTTACAGTGGGCAGTAAAGTGACTTACAATTCAGTATCGTTGAGATCACACAACTTTGTGAAGTTCTTTAAGGCACTTTCCCTTTAAATAAAAAAGAAGGGAAAAGGTTAGAGCTCACATAGGTTCAATAAACTCTTTGCTAATTACCGAACTACTCATGATCTATATTCACAGAGCTGTTTGTTCTTTATGCAGATGTAAATGGATGTGTTACATCTCTGGGTAGCAGTTACCTTTGTTTCCGGCGCGATGTGTGGAAGGCACAGCAGTGGCTGGGGTACTCAAGTTCGGCCTCCAGCAGCTCAGCCAGGCTCTCCAGTGGAGGGAGGGTTTTCAGAGCAAAGGCAAATCTTGCTTTCAGAAACCTCACCTGCCTCAATCCAGTAGGGGGGAGCGAGCTCAGAGCAGTGGAGGAAACATCCCTGATTCACACATGCAGAGAACACAGGAATCTATTTCAGAAGAGGAGTGAAAACCCTACCAATACAATACAGTGTTTCAATAAGGCATTGGACTACCTCCTAGCCACTAGAGCAGCTTTGGTATATCTTGTCTGGGACTTCACATGTAAATCAATCCGTTGGAGGGATACAAAGTCAGTCTTTCCTCGCATCAGGTGTTTTGTTAATGGTGATAAGAAATGCTATTTCTAGCCAATCTTCTGAATCTCTCAGAGGACCTCATAAAGTTATCCTCACTGTGGCAGCCAAGCGCACATTATACATTTTCTTATTCATTAAGGTGTGTCTAAAGAGACGCTCATTCACAACCATCACAGCATGGAGGTTATAATTACTGACTTATAAGGACTGAATAAACAACATTCAGGATCAGGAGCATTTGATTGCATTACATGTAACCCAGAAGTACCACTCTGGACCCCGCTCATGCAAAAGGAAGACCGTTTCTTCCTGCGTGTCAGTGAATAATAACACAAATACTTCTGTAATTCATAAGAGGAGATTTCATATCTACAACACAGACCCCGTGAGCTGCAGCTACATCAGACTGGGACATTGTCTCACTCATCAGTATTCAGCAGTCCTGACTTCCTTGTTGGTTGTTTACACAGACAGGCTGTCACTGCCCTAATGTTTATACTATAAAATTATAAACATTGTTATGAATATTTATCATGCTTCACTGGCCCAGTTCAAATATGGAAGCCTTAATACTGTTGATTTTAACAACAAAAGATAGCAAATGTATGTTTGTCCTCTCTCGTATTTAAACTTTGCCACAATCATAAATGACCTGCTCTTTTAATTTCAAACTCTTATCTTTAACTTTGGGACGGCTTCATTTTCAACAGTGGTGTAGTCTACTCAAGTGCATTTCTCAAGGACGGCGAGTACTTTACTAAAACATGCAATTCGTTTTTATACTTCTCTACAGAAGATCTTAACCTTCTACTCCACTACATTTATTTAACAGATTCTAGTTACTCTGCAAGCGAAAGTTTTATATGCAATCATATATTCTGTCTTTTTTGTATAGTATATACAGTATACAATATAATTTACTTCAAATTTGCTCTGAGCTGATAAACTACAATATCAAAATTACAAATTTCTTGTCATTCCATTCCATTACCCAAAGGGCCGCAGATCCCAGCTGACATTGGGCGAAGGCCGGGTTCAAACCCTGGCGAGGTAGCCTATCTCAGGGCACATATAGACAGACAACCATTCACGCACACATTCACACTTACGGCCAATTTTAGAGTCTCCAATAAACGTGAGCTGCATGTCTTAGGACTGTGGGAGGGAGCCGGAGAACCCGGAGGGAACCCACTTTGCCACGGGAAGAACATGCAAAGTCCACATACAGAAGGACCACCCGGGAACGGGATCGAACCCGGGCACCTCAGGTGACAGATCCAAAGACACTAAGAGCTTTAACTTGTGATTTTTTCAACATGTTTTGAATTGTTTTCACATTGAATGTTTACTTTTTAATTTAATCTAATTTAACGCTTTAATTACATCTCCTCTATTTTACTCTCAACCAGCTCCTGAGACAAAATAAATGTCCCTTTAGCTAGTAAATGCTCCACAATGTTGATTGTTGTCAGTCCAACAGATGTTTTGTGGCTGTAAACAGCATCTGCTGTGGCCGATATCGACACAGTGAACCAAAACAGCAAAGTCATGGGTCATAATAACCAAAACAATGAGTCGAATGTTGCAGTTTTAAATAAAAAGATATGAATACTTCTTCCAGCAAGTTGTCGCAACATTTTCTTTCGATTTGTTGGTTTTCTCAACTTGCATTATTGCTACTTACAGAGAACTCGGACCTGTGGCTCCTTCAAAAGCGTCTTCTTCAATCTCACTGAGATACCAGTTGTCTCTCAAAATCCTACAAGACATACAAGACAACAACTGTAAAACAAGTGACCTCCAGCTTAAAACAGCAGTTTGGCAGTTAGCATGGAATATGAAAGAAAATGTAAGATGACACATTAATGGGCAACAATGGCCCTAAAACCATTTTTCTTGTTTTCTCAGCGTGACACTGAGGAAGATGAGCTTTATTTTTAGACTGCAGGGTGTCTGCACATATTGTCCCCATCCCACATTGAGCAGTACGGGGCAGTGCAAGAAAACAACGGGGCATCCAATCTTTGTTTGGTCTTATCTAACGTTTGTTTACTGGTACACTCAGTTTATTTGATGATTAGAAAAAGAAAATTCTTACAGTGTGCTGAGCTTGGTTCCATTGAATGCATGAGATTTGATTTTCTTGAAGCCGTTTCTGAACAGGTTCCTGTCATGGACACAATGTTATACATTTGCTGTCACCAAGGTCAGAGAACATCCAATTACATAACCATATCTAAAAACATTTTGATAATTGTTGATAATGTGTGTCTCTTGTCCTCACATGTCAACAGACTTCTCTGTTATACCCTGGAAAGAATTGGCAGGAATGATGTCAATCCTCATGTTGTCGGCCATTTCTCTGTACACAGAGGAGATAACATTCACCTGGGCTGCTCGGCTTAATTATCAGTTAGACAAAATGATGCATGTTCACACCAAAAGTAGCACTTTTTGAACTGTGACCCAGTCAGAGGGTTTGCGGGGTAGCTGGCATCGTGACACTGACAGATAAATGTATAACCGGGCTCAGTATAAACAACTTGGGATCCACTTATTAGAATGCAGTTTTGCGACATGCAGGGAGACACTAATCCAATTTAGAAACACACTATTTCCTAAATATGATTACTTACAGGATAACATTTGGCACCAGGGAAGAGATTGTTGTGAAGTCTGGGAAGTGTATTAGCCCCGTGTTGGAGATGCTCCTGTGAAGATGAGCAGCAGAGACAGATGATCGTGAGCAGATAAGAACAAATCTTCAAAGTGCCCACAATATGTCACAGGGTTGCAGGTTGTCAGAGTTGGTGAGAGATGTTTCCAGTTCGGTTTAAATGTTGTTTATCACGTCATTTCACAGTCTGCTTTTGACCGTTAAAACGTTTCTTCACATTTAATTTGCAGCGATGAATGCTACACGAAAAACTCAAAATGCTGGAGCCTCCATATCCCAGAATGCATTTTTCTCTAGACACTCCTTGCCTGTCAAATGCGCTTATGTTTCAAACTCCATAACACCGGTTTCTGTTGAAGGCTTTTTGTCCGATATTTGAAGTAAGATAACCCTGATGACATCATCGTTGGCTTGGGTGCCCATATAAGCCCTGAACATCCACTTTTCCTCATTTAATTTCCCTGTTTGTACAATATCACATTCAACTATGTCTGACAGTGTCATTATTTATTCTGTATTGTTTTTTTCATTACTACTTTTTGATGCTTAAGTTAAAAAAGTAGCACTTTTTGAACTGTGCCTGAGCTAGTTTAACCTTCATCCTACCAATATATTTAACATAAGAGGACTACCAAACTAGGTGTGAATGTGAGAGTGAATGGTTGTATGTCCCTACATGTGCCCTCGATGGACTGGCGGCCTGTCCAGGGTGTCCCCTGCCTTCGCCCTATGTCAGCTGGGATAGGCTCCAGCGCCCCCGCGACCCTAATGAGGATTAAGCGGTATTGAAAATGGATGGATGGATGGATGGACTACCAAACTACTGTAAGAAACAACCAATTAATTCTTCTCAAAACAGTGCTAGTAAAGCAAATAATGAGTATTATTTGAGGAAAGTTTGTTCATTTGCATATTGTGTGAAATGAAAATAGACAGAGCACATGATTAAATGCGTGCTACATCTGAGTGCCCCTAATACTGATAGTGATTGATACTTTGAATTAGCATCCGTGGCAAACATGAACTCAATATGTTGTTCATCTATTAAAACTGTCTCACAGGACCCCAACACATTATTAAAAGGCTTGAATAAAACAGAAAGCAATGCTATGAAGTCGATTCACAAAGTTGATTCAAAAAGTTGTGAAAAATTGCATTGATAAAAATAAAGCACCTGTGAGATATGACAAAAAATAAACCCCTGGGGACCAGTTGATTAAGGTTAAACGGTCCACTACATTTAAAGTCAAGTTGTGTGAGTTTGAACAATACGTGGCTGCAGAGATAACATAATATAATCACTGACCCACCCGCAGGTCAGTGGGGTTTAGATATTACTTACAAATATTCCAGCTTGGGGAGGTCAGTGAAGGCACCTTTTTCAATAACCCTCAGACTGTTGATGTTCTGCACAGAACTGTGGGGATCAAAAGGAGGGAAAGGCATCAGTAATTACAATATTGCCGTTACTGGCTGTCAACAAATCAACACAGAAAAGCCTATTTGTACGTCAGCCGCTCTGGAAGTCGAGGATTAAACGCTCCACTTTGTGATTGAGGGACTAAACCCTGTGAAATTGTAATGCTAACGCAAAACACCTACCAACTGTTCAAATGACGAACTGTTTTCGTCGTGCAGCTCGAATTTGATGTGGAAGGTAAAGCGTCACTTACATTTTAGCCAGGCTGTGGAGGGAGAGGAAGGCATGTCTATTTATCCGTGTGATGCAGTTGCTCTGGGAGATCTCTCTGTGGCACAAAGACATGGCTCTGCATCAGTCAACAGATTATTAAGAGCCTGCAAACAAATTACTTCTGAAATGCCTCAGCTCAAGCTAACAAACATGGAGCTTTAGCGACACACGTTATGGATTTGGTTCCTTACCTACTTTTAATGCACTTTAAAAATAGGACAGCGATGATTGATATTGGGATACAAACCTCGAGGGGAATATTAAAAAACTTCTAGGCCACGACACGCACATGCCTCACCTCATGTTTGGAGAAGCTCCAAACATACATCAGGGATGCATCTGGGCCAGGGAGACGAAGTGTATATGTTTAAAAAGGAGGACTAAACAAAGACATTCAGAGATAAACAAAGTCCACAAGACTCCTCCATTCGTCCTTGAACACTTTGTTTTCTGATGCGACGCTCGGCGGACTGTCCCTCACCGAGCCGCTCTCCATCTTCTTGTAATCATTGTGTTCTCCCACTCTACTGTAATCAGCGCACACTTTTTACCCACCTTCCATCTCAAACAACGACAACAAAATGAAACAATGAAATGACTCCATCTGTAGTGCTTAAATGGTGTTTCATTCTTGCCCTCTTTTTATTGCATTATGTATCGTATCATAATTACCACTTACAGCTCATTAAAAGCTTCTTTTGTTTTTTTTTACATCGAGATGAAGCTGTGCTGTGATTTCTTTGGCGTCACCAGTGACAAACTGCACACACCTCATGTCATCCCACCTCGACACAGGAGTTATGGCTAACTTTAGGACCGTCACCTCATTTAAACCTGAATGTGTTTTTATCGCTATAAAACTATTTTGTGAGTAGAGGCGAGATTTGGACCTAATGAACACACTATGTCAGTGCTGTAAGTATCCAAGGCTGATAAGACTTGTTTGTCCCTGAGGAGCGGAGCAAAGTCAAACACACTCAACACAAACCTCCTCAAAATGATTTCACCACGGGCGAGCACACGCTATCTGCTCATCAAACTGGAAGTGATATGTTAATTAAATGGTGAAACCCATTCAAGATAACGTGCAGGCTTTAGGACTCAGTATTTAGTAGCTCTAAACATGATAAAGATGAGATCAGCTATGAAGATGAGAAGGGGTTATGTTTTCACTTAACTGTCATTTCTTTTGGTAAGATGTATCCTTCTGTGGGATATGTTTTACAGCTTCCTTCTTTCAAAAAGATCATGTTTATGAATAATTTTCATCTGATTCCTGGATACGGGTCTTTCACTTTCACCGTCTGTCTCTCATTACTGAATTACTGAGGGAAGAAAACCCCAGAGCAGTGAAATGCAATTATGTTCGGGAATAATAAATAGTCGTAAACAAATGTTCACCTCTTCCACTGTTGTTAATCCTGCACAGGCATCCAGCAAATATCTGATGTGATAGTATATTATATAGTATATTATTTATTAGTCAGAGTTTATTGTGTCGTAACAGAAAAATATACGTATTTAATAAAACAAACTAAATATTAAATATTATATTTAGTATTCATATTTATGTTTTAATATCACTGCTCGAGACCACGTTTCCAACAATTTAACATACTACAATATTTGAGTCGTTTTAAAGGACATACAATCACAAAAACAATGGAACAGTGGAATAAACCCACTGCCATGGATTTTGAAGAGCACTCTCTCAGAGCAAAATATATACAAACATCATACTGTATAGTACCACCATGTTTTATGAATTGTCAGAGGCAGGTGGCTGTGTGTTTGTGTTTTGCAGAAATACTCCTTCTCTGTGTCTAACTGGTGCTACAATATGCTCCTGCGCAGTTGGATAACATATCTGATTAAACTCTTTAGTAGTTTGCTCTAATCCAAAATGAACAAACCGTGAATGCTCTGCACACACAGACCAATAGGTGGCGCTACAGGAAAAACACATTTTAACTGTACTTGGTGGTTAATTTGCCAAGGTCTCACGAAAGGCCTATTGATGTTTGTTCTTTTGTCCAGTTCATTGCATTTCCTCACAGTGGAAAGCACGTGATATTAACAATAGTATATATGTCAATGGTTATCGAAGGGCAGCCAAATGTTTCGTAGGTTCAATTTAATGTCCAACTTCTTTCAAACTTAAACTCTGGCAACTTTAACTGTGTCAATTAGGTAAAATGCATAATGTATCTGATCATTTGAAGAGTTAAACACAACTTTAATTGACCTAGCATATATTTCTTCACCCAACAAAAGCATTTAAAATAAAAAAATAAATAAAGAGACTTACATTACTGTAATGTCGATGAGCTCCTTGAAGGCATGAGTGGGGACTTCTTTCAAGGGCAGATGCATAAGCCATCTGTGATATTCATAAGTGAAGTTTTTAACTATTCATGTTGTCCTTAAAAAACATGACATTAATCCCAACATAAGTTAAAAAAAAGTCAGTAAGTGTAATATAAAATATGAAAAGTGACCACATCTGATGACAGAGGTGTTAACCCCGACCATCAACACGTGTTGGGTTACTCACAGTCGGTTACTTGTTGCTCGTGCCCGAGAGGCCAGCTGGGTGTCTCTGCTGCACTGAAACGCGTCGGCGCCGCAGCTACAGATGGCCGGACAGGTGTACGCGCGGCACGAGCGCACATTCAGGACAGCGCACAGAGAGACCAGGAGCCGGACCGCCCGGGGAGCCATGCGTGACACCGGGCTACTCACTGCGGGATTTTCAAAAAGAAAAGAAAGAAAAAAAAAAAAAAACTTGTTGAAGTTGAAGATAAAAAATTAAATAAAAACACTCAGGAAAGTCTTTCAAGCCAGACCAAAGGCAAAGGGCTAAATCGTGTTACGGTCCACCTGTGCTCTCAACTGGATCCACTGCTGCCTTCATGTGCTGTCGTAATTGTGAGGATGCTTCCAAGTCTGGGAGATCCAACAAAGTGAAACTCAAGCGCAATTCTCTTTGACAGCTGAGCTGCAGATAAGTGACGTTTAGTGGGCGGAGTCAAGCTGTCACTCGGGTTTGTTTGTTAAAAAGACATTTTCAAGGGAGCAGAGTTGCATTTACAGTTGAGGTTATAGGCTATTTGTTTTTAATAACAGTCTTTGATCTATTTCTTCCGTATCTTGATAGTTTTGAGGGGAACGGCTGACTTTGCATCTTCAATGGTATTAAATGTGTCCCTTTGTGATTCAAGGTATCCAAGTGTTTGGAAATTCATCTAGTTTAAGTGCCAATTGATTTGAAAGGTCTGCTCAACAAAAAGGTTGACAAAAATGTATGGAAACTTGATTTTCACTGCATAGATTACACAATTTAAGCCATTTAAGCCATGCAAATACGTTTTTATGGAAATTAATGGAAACCAGTGGATGCCTAGAGAAAGCGTATGTATTTCAATTAGTTAAAGAGAGCACATTTTGTGAGTTGAAATGTATATGCTATGAGTTTGAGAGCAAAATCATACAAAACTGCTGTTACGGTCCTTTCAATATCCTTTAGACCTATATTTACTTCTAATTGGGTACAATTTTGAATGCAGGACTTGTCTTGTAATGGGACACTTTCTATTGTCAAATATACATAATCTTATTTTCATTCTGTTAGTGCTCTGCTGGAAGAGAAAGAAAAAAAAAGACATTAATTATGTTCACTCTGGTATCAAGCCAAAAAAAAACTCAACTCAAATGCACCAACAATTCAAAGGAAGGAAACAGATTTGGAAATAGGATCACATACTGTATGCTCATGTGCACTTGAAGGCGGCGTATTTCACTTCCCTACACAGAGGCTGTAAATAGCCTTAAAAAAAATCATAATTTTCTTTTTCCAATACAAACCATTTTTTTAAAAGCCTGTCTCAAAGCCTCAATATTGTACCTTTTCAAATGCCAGAAATCAAACCTGAAGTTACAGAAAAGACAAAGACATTTTTCTTATATAAATACAGCCGCAGAATCTGCAGCTGTATTTTTTTATGATCTAGCCCCCTCTGCAGCAAAATGTGTTTTTATGTTGACTCATTAAAATCTAAATATTAATTCACAAAGGGAGACACACTGAAAACTGGGACTTTCATGAATAACGTTCCTTTCTTCCCTGCATGGTTTTATGCAGTCTGTATGCAGCGAGTAACCGACGAAGCTCGGGCAGGATGCTTCTGTTTGGTGTTCCACTCTGAAACCCTTTGCGGACATGTCAACCTGGAGTAGGAGAGTGACAATAAACACTTTAATATGGCAACAAAACAAAGCCACTTTGCTGTAAAAACTACATACGACCCTTTACATCACAGGATGCAACGCGACAACGAGCCGAGGTCCCGTTTGTCAAACGAAAAGCTTTGTGTCATCACTACCATGAGATACGTCTTCAGTCAGGGACCCTGAGCCCGTTTCAAGCTCTCTCATCCTTCTGCTCCACACTGCCACTGTGACCCAGGACAACAGAGCAGCAACACCTTCTTCTCACTACACGCATACGTGCACGTACACACTCACACACTCACACACGCACACACACACACACACACACACACACACACACACACACACACACACACACACACACGCACACTTAGTCCTGTTTACCAACACTCTCACATCCCCTGCCAGCCTCTCAGCCGAGCACAGTGTTGAGTTCTTGTATTTTTTAACTCTAGTAGAAGAATAACAGATTAAAAAAACACCGACAGAGAGAGCGGGACCAATTTATGCAGTGGACTTCTTTGAGTCAGCCCACGTCCTCATGCTGAACAGCACGCTGTGCATCACATCACACCTCGAAGGTCACGCACAGCAGGGAGCGACTTTCAAGAAAAAGCATACGGACACAATTTAGAAATTAGACCACATTCAATTTTCGGAATTGCTTGACAGAATGTGGTTCCACTGATTCTAATAGTCGATCGTTAGATTGGTGCTGCTTTACAAGCACATTGCCCCATGCTTTGTTAGGTTTATCAGCAGGGCTGTAACAGCTACTGCTAAAACTTCTCTTTGGATAACACACCGTCATCCACATCGGCTTTGGAAACCTTTGCATGGGGCACACTTATAAAGCAATAACTCAAGACTCACATTTAAAGCCCTGGTTCTGTGCATTACGAAGGACACTATTCTTACAGTTACACACACGCCTCTCCTTGTACCAATACAAGTGCTCATTTTAGTGCAGTTTGCTTAGCATAATTTAACCACGGCAGAGTAAAAAAAAAAAAAAACGGCGATTGGATTTTAATTGAATGACTTATTTAATGCACCACTTTGCGAACATGCTTGTGATACTATTACCACCTTTCTGCACAAATCCCAAATTCATTGTTTTTTATATTGTTTGTCATATAGTTTTTTATATTGTACATACTTGTTAAATGTTAACGTTGCTACTCTTTTGTCTTTAATGTCTTTTTTATATTTCTCTTGTGTATTTGAATATTATATGTACATATGTACGAAGAGAGCAACGTGTAACCGGAGTCAAATTCAATAAAGCTGATTCTGATTCTGATACACCTACAATGTTTGTTCCTTGTGAAGTAGAAGACTATGTCTCCAGCTAACATGCTAAATGCTAACATGCTATTGGATCCTCCTTCAGTGACTTCTGTGTTCTCTCTTACGTCAGACAGGTGTGTGAAGACTTCCTGGAAGACCCCCTGAAATGAAGTCAATGTTTTGAATGTTAAGAGCACAGTGGGTCCAGAGAGTGAACTGGTTATATTGGGACCAGAGAGGGGACTGGTCATACTGAGTCCAGAGAGTGGAATACCAGAGAGTGGACTGGTTATATTGGGACCAGAGAGGGGACTGGTCATACTGAGTCCAGAGAGTGGAATACCAGAGAGTGGACTGGTTATATTGGGACCAGAGAGGGGACTGGTCATACTGAGTCTAGAGAGTGGAATACCAGAGAGTGGACTGGTTATATTGGGACCAGAGAGTGGACTGGTCATACTGGGTCCAGAGAGTGGAATACCAGAGAGTGGACTGGTTATATTGGGACCAGAGAGTGGACTGGTCATACTGGGTCCAGAGAGTGGACTGGTTATATTGGGACCAGAGAGTGGACTGGTCATACTGGGTCCAGAGAGTGGAATGGTTATATTGGGACCAGAGAGTGGACTGGTTATATTGGGACCAGATAGTGGACTGGTCATACTGGGTCCATAGAGGGGACTGATCATACTGGGTCCATAGAGGGGACTGATCATACTGGGTCCAGAGAGTGGACTGGTTATATTGGTCCAGAGAGTGGACTGGTTATATTGGGACCAGAGAGTAGACTGGTTATATTGGGACCGGTTAGTAGATATTGTACATTGTGAGTAAACCATGTCCAACTTTAAAATGTACTTCTCTCCCTTCACTCATGGCCCTGCTTTTGTTTTGAGCTTTTATGTGAAAAGCATTCCAAGAAAAACATCTGCAAATGGTAAGGATGTAAACCTTTGACATCCAAACAGTAATCGTTTGTGAATCCACATTCGAGGAAGACGGACTACTGCTTTTTTAAAGAGTACCACAGGGGCAGATGAGAGCAGTGTCATTCAGACACTGTGTCAGCACGTGTGGACGTGGCATAACAGCCTGTGGGTGTGATTGCACCCCACCATGTCACCGTCACCTTGTTACTGTATGTAGAGGTTCCTTTTTAAGAGACGAGCTTCGTCTTGCCTCTGGGTGGAAGGTTGTTGACCTGTCAGCGTCCTGCTGGTAATCAGGGCACACAAGGAGAGTGTGAGGAACACAGCACAGCACAGAATGATGTGACACACTGAGACACCACGCAATGTAAAGCAGTTTCATGCAATCTAGCATGTAACAATAGGGCACAATACAAAACCACACAAACCAACATGAGCGGGAAAGACAAAATGAGCGCGGACGTCAGTAAAACACATCCTGAGGAAGAACAGGCCTTCAGTCTTTACTGAAAGTGGCAATTGGTGTCAAACGCTGTTTACTTGCTATTGCCACAGAAAGTGACATTTTCAGGGAGTGAGTTCAAGAACGAACACACATCAGTGTGGCATTTGAGGTAATTGGCAACAGGGGCACTGAGTGTGTTCTCAGGGTCCCTTTGTTTTACTCTTCACTGTAGCTGCAGCGAAGATCGACTACTTTCCGTCACTGTCAAACTGAACAGTTCAAAACAATCCCCCGGTTCAACTCTCGGTCAAATTCAACGACTATTAGGTAACACGGCATTTCAAAGCCTTAAGGAAACTCTTTTCATGTAATTTTGCCAATTTAAAATTCAACAAAAATGAAGGGCAGCATTAGTCAGAAGTCACACAGTCTCATTCATAGCTGTGTGTTTGTAACATCCAGTCATATTCATTGAGGTGCAAAGTGCACTTTTCACCATTATCTGCTAATTATGCTCTTGATGACACCATTTGCTGTTGCAGCTCCATCCACCACCGAAAGCTCCTCCTCATGTGATGAACTTGTTCATTTGCAGATGTTTATTTGAGTTCCCGTATGTTAATTAGCGGAGGATTAGTTCTCTCAGCTGAATCCTCGCTGTTGCTTTGATACTTTGAGAGCTCCCGCAAACAGCAGAGCCTTTTTCCACCAATAACGACGGCCAATGTCAACTCCTTGAAGTGTCTCTGAATGGAAAACCCTTCTCAAAGTCAAATGAATGAGCTCATGATGTAAGGTGCTAAATGCGAAATTCTGAGCATTTCTATGGCCTCCCGCCGAAAGGATGATCAGCTGTAAGCGCCGTATGAGTGCAGTGCAGAGCAACAGCTGTGAGCTAATCAGTCGGGCACGCTCACGTGCACTAACATGCAGTAACATGCATTAAAACAGCCGGAAGGGCTAAGTAAATAAAGCAGGGAGAAGTTCGGATTACAACACAGAGGAGGAACAACATTCTTTTTCTCCAAGTACCCCCTCATAATCGTAAACACTAATTAAACATATGCTTACTACCATTTGTACTCTTAGATGCCTTTGGAACTATTTTGTATGTTAAAGCCATTCAACCCAAATATGGTTTGATAGTGATAAACAGAAACACACATTTTGGATCATGTTAATACTACTTGTTTTGCTCTGATATTCTGGGTGCTTTGGTCAAAGGCATATCTGTTTCCATTGGTCTAAAGCTAACGTGGATGGGAGTAATGGACACAAAATGCTTGTTTAATTGGTGCAAATGATCCCCATCTTGAGATATGTGGTTTTTAATGATACATTACCATTTCATAATTTATAGCTAATTATTTTGCGGACCGTCTGACACGGTGCCACAGACCCAACTTTGAGAATCACTAGTACAGAGAACCTTTACATTTAAATTAGAATTGTAAAACCTAGTGTAACTTGGAAAATATACTGCAGCTGACTCATGACACCATGTGCTTGTTTTCCTACAGTCCAAATGGCTTTGTAATCTGGCATTTTTTTTTAATCGTATTTAAGAATAGAGTGGTGTTTAGAACTAAGAGGACCAGAATGATTGTCTTTGGTTTCAAAAATTTCCAAAATCAAGGATACAGTAGACTCAAGGGCACCACATGAGTCTCATATCACCATCTAGGAAGTCACGGCCAAGGAGACTGAAAGAGAGCCAAGAGAGTTCAACATGACGAAGCAGAGATAGTGACACAGATGCACACACACGCATGCAACACACGCACAGACCCACACCCACACGCAACACGCAACACACACACAGACCCACGCACACACACACACACATACACTTTTACTTACTAATTTACTTACTTAATCCATGCTGGTCATAAGGGGGCTTTATATGTGTGGCTCTGTTATACTTCCACTTCAGCAGGTTAACAGCATTTCCATATGCCCTCTAATCAATCTCCCGCACTCCCACTCACAAGACATTTGGCAAAATGTGCACCATGAGGCTGGCATGTTAATGAATGTGGTATAAACAAGCAACCAACAAACATGGGAGTCATTATTATGAATTATTAGGCAGAATTTATGCAATCTTGTTTTAATAGCATATAACCTTGAGGCTTGTCCGCTCTTTCAATTCCCAATTACACACACACACACACACACACACACACACACACACACACACACCTGACAGCTTATCAGGGCAGGAATTCACTGGTCCTTGGGCATCTGAAATGCACCACAGAGATATCCCATTCAGAGAGTTAACCCTGTCACAACCAGACAAGACATGAATCGTGTGCAAAAGAGTATGTGAGCGGTGTCCTTTACCGCTGCAGGACCCAAAAACATTTCTTAGAAAGCTCTCATGCTGACATATCATCTTCTCAACCATGTTTTGTATCAGGCACTCCACTGTTTGATGCACTTAGTGTATCAATAGCTCTTGTTAGAAGTGGCTGTAGTTTTGCATTTTGATCAACAGATATCAGAAAGCACTTTCATATCTGGGATTGAGCTCAGGAATCCCACTGTGAAAAGCCAGCTGGTCTTTGATCACTGATTCATTCTGATCTAGAGCTAAAGAATAATCAGTGCTGTGAATATGGGACACGGGCCTGGTTACAGCCTCTGTGAAAAAGCCAGAGAGCTCAAACCGTGAGTATCCAGAGAGCTGTGCAGAATATTTTAGTTTTTTAAAATTTGGTCTGTTAAGTATGATAATTTTTGGTTGCGATTCACACTGAATATTTTGTTATTTTAGTGTGCAGTCTGGTTTAAAGTGAGCATCATTTCCCTTTGCCCCACTTCTCACAACCAGGCTGAAACCTCCAGTTTTAAAACGTGAATGCAAAAGTGCCTTAAACTTGAATTACTTCAAGCGGCCAGCAGGTGAGGGCTACTATGGTTGCAAAAAGAAGTATAGAAGTCTATGACAAAATTACCTACTTCTCTCTTGATTTCTCCGCAAATGTCGTAAACATGATTTTATGATCTCAGTTGCTCACTCGTTTCGAGACTTCTTCAATGTAGAGTGATGTTCATTTTGTAAATTATGGTCCCTTTCAGAGTTTAATAGACCATAAAGCAGGATATGCTTTAGGGCGGGGCTACCTTGTGATTGACAAGAGGCTACCACGGTGGTGTGGGAATTGTCCATGTTTTTTCGTTTTACACCTTTAAATCATATCACAGTTTGTTTTCAGTTCATGGAAGTTAATTGGAACATTGTTGTCTTGTTCATCGTTACAATTACCTTCTTCCTATCATGTAACTTCTGTTTGCAAAAAGGAAAGGTGGCGATGGCCCAAATATCGAACTCGAGGCTTCAAAACCGTAGTCCACAAACCAATGGGAGACGTCACGACGACTCAGTCCACTTCTTATAAACAGTCTTTTGAGACTTCCATAAATAGTACACAATAATGAGATAATTGCCCCCAATTAGCAATCACTGTACATTACAGTACACTTAATTGTTGAATGCATACCTATTTGCATTGTTGAATGCAAATAGGTAACAGAGGACTTTGGAACTGCTTTGTTTCACTCAAAGTTCAACCATAGGCCCTAAATACAAAATGTGCCCAATATTTATTTATTCCTGATAGTAATACACCTAATACTGCCTAGTCTAGTGGTCCAACCCCCCCCCCCCCTCCCCCTCCCACACACGGCTACAAAAAAGATCTTAAGAAACTTTGCAGTCATTTAAATGTTTTTGTTCTTAAATGTCTCAACATTATCTCCAGCACAGTAGCTAAAATATGTTTACGACAGGCAGAACCACTCACGACTTACACCCTTCATGCAATTCCAGCTGATTTTTTGGCCTCTACCAACATCAAAGCATCGCTTTCAGTGCCAACTGGACTGCAACAGCAGTGTCGGGATTGGCTGTGTGTGTGTGTGTGTGTGTGTGTGTGTGTGTGTGTGTGTGTGTGTGTGTTAGAGAGTGGGAGACTTGGACTAAGGCCCAGCCATTGGCATTTGTGTTGATAGAAACATCTTCATACATATTTTTTTCTGTATGCTGTGACTTTTATCCAGAAGAAGAGTTGTAGTTGTCTACTGAGGACAGTCCTCACAGAGGGAAACACACAAGCTCTGCAGGCCGATCCACTTGAATCTCCAAAAAGCTCCTTACCACTAATTGTTCTATAGGACGTCTGAAGACGGCACTCTCTGTACCTGCGGGGCCCAATCTGAGCTCTGTGGGCGCGTCTGGCCTGGACATTTAGCACCTTGGATTTATTGGCTGAAAGGAATGCTCTGCTTTTACCTAACAGTCCTGCATTGCAGTCTACTCCATATTGCTACATATCAAACATAGAATTAACAACAACAGATGACTTCTACCAAAAGGTGATGAGGCAGACTCTTGGTTGAATGGGGATAACACCTGCATCTGTTCTATTGATTGTCTTCGATATGATCCTATCTTTGTCTGCTACATAAATCATTTGAGTGCTATTTAAACCTGAAAACCCCCTCAAGCAGGACTCTGCTGTACCTTCAGTCTGTGTGTAAAACAGCATCATGTGCAGTGTTCAGTGGACAGCTTGTGTTGCCCATAAAGATGCAGAAGCAGCTGGGACTCCTGGTGACAACCAAATATGCTAATTACAATTTGAAAATGTGAAATGCTAAAATTTCAATGAGATGTGAATCATTATAGGACATTTATTAATCCCAGGGAAAACATTAAGCCACCAAATCACAATTTGGACAGAGCACTCAGTATAGTGATCGGTTTCAAGCTGGTTGAGAATCAACGGTAAATTACTATTTGTTGGCTGAAGCACTTTTGTTGTGTTCAAAAGGATTTCTTTGTGGCGCTTCATTAAAACACATTTGTGTCTCAGCAATGATGCAATTTGTCACATATCAACAGATTTATGCAATCCCCTTTCGGTGAGCATTTGTCACAATAAATCACATCTTTGTAGGAACTTATCTCGTTAAACTAGATAACCAAGTCATTTCTAATTAACATATTAATAATTAGAGACGATTATTTCTCTACATATATGCCTGTGAGGCGGTTCATGTGAGTGAACTGACTATTGACACAATAATAAGACAACAGTATCCTTATTACTCATACTTATGACCCAATCAGCCACACTGTGGTGCTATGATTAATTAAAGGGGTTTCTATAGAGGCCAGAGGTGTATTAATTGTGGTACAATTACTTTTATGACATAGCTCAAGAGTTGAATATAACTAAACTTAGGCCTGCACAAGCAAGCCATGTGGACCGTTGAAAGGATGTGCTCTTACAAACAGCATTAACGAGCCTGAGCACCTACACAGGGGTTATTCAGGCTGATTAGACCTGCAGGTTCACGTCGGGCAGAGATATCCGGGGTTCAATAAACTCAATGTCATAATTAGAATAATGAAGATGGGGACATCCTCGGGTTAAGATGTACCATGATGGGCCTTTGTTGTTGTCGGTCCCAATCTCTCTCTTCCTCATCAGTCACACAAAAATGCATCAAAAGAAATATGAAAATGAATAGTAAAGAGTTCTCTAACAGCTACAACAGCTAGAAGAGTGAAATTGAATCAATCATGGTCGATCCATGACCAAACAGTTCTGAGAAGGGGCTAATCGGACACAATGAGCAGAAACTCCTGTGTGGGTAGACCATGACTGTGCAGAGGCTCGAAGAAAAAGTTAACAAAATATAGTTTGTCTGGAAAAAAGAAAAAAGGCACGAGTTAAGAACAAATAAGCTGCCAATAAAAGATTAGTTTGTAGGCGCATTAAGGATTATTAAGCAGACCGCTAGATACCAGTGTCTATTAGCTTCTGACTTACCATACTGTTCGTTTTTTTGTTGATTAATAATTTCTCGTTATTGACCTATAACAAGCTGTCTAATAAATGCCGAGGGGTTCTCGCTGATTGCTCAGTTGCATCAATTAGGCTGATGATGTCCTTAGCTGTTTTGAGATCCACATCGAAACATATCCAGCCTTTTTTTTCACTGTGGCCCTTCTGACATGTTGCAGTAGGGGAAGCACAGGCGTAAATAAAACAATTAGTGATGGCTGAATTCCACTTAGCTGCCTCCGTTTCAGGGTGTTGGTGTTGAGCATGCTGGTTTAATGTGACGCTTGAAGAGTCCTGAGACATCGTTAATGTTACTAGCACACCTGTGCTTTTCCTGCTGTGACAAGTCACAAAATGTCGGCTGTGACAGAGGCCTGTGCTCTCAATGCTCACTTCCCTCTGGCTTCCAGTGTTTGAGCCATCACTTCCCCGACCACTCTACCTACTGTCTGCACAGATAATATTGATACGATAATGATCTTCTTATCGGAATCCTGGCAGAATAGGCAAACATTCTGGTAGGTATGCAGATTACCATTTATATCTTGGAAATCACACCGTCACTAACACACCTAGCAGTCAAGTAATATGATATATAGATAATGTATATGCCTTATTGGACCTTATAGCACCTTATTGTGAAGACGATGCTGCAAAACATATTTTCGACACAATGACCGCAAAGCCCGACCTTGAATCAAAGGGCAACGATGAATAAAGGTACAGATGTCAAGACATAAACAGCATGTGCATAAATACAAGCCGCACAACGCTCTCGTTCATACGGCAGCCTTTAACACAAAGAAATCCACCCAACCAGCTGTCACTGAATAAAACTGTAATTGCCTGGCACAAAGAACGAGAGGAAACCACCTTCACTTTAAGCACCCTATTCTTTTTCTATTTATTCTCAGATGCTATTGAAATGTGACATTGAGCATTATACTTACATGGATTGTGCAGATGTATGACAAGCAGGTGTTATTTTGCAAATTTATTTTCAAGGATCTTAAGTGATGGAAGGCAAAGTGAGTGGCTTTAATAATTATAATGCACAGCAGGAGATCAAAGCTAGCTGATGATCAATACCAACTATTTACTGCCTGCTTTGCATCTCGCCATATTCCTTTCACATGTTTTATTTGATTAAAGTCTAGGTATGTGAGTTATTGAATAATACAATTTTTGTTCTACGTCTGTGTTTCATGATAGCAATGTGAAATGTCACGGTTGCCAACAACTTTGACCAACGATGAAAAGTGTATTTTCTTTGTCGTACTGTTTGTATTATGTATTGTCTGGCTTATGACACATCTGTCGGACGCAGAATTACTGGCCTGCAGTGACTCATCCTTTTCGGTCCCTTGTTGTTATTCTAAAAAATGTCATCAACAAAATGCTTGATTATAATCCGTCAATGAAACACACACACACACACACATACACACACACACGCGCACACACACACACGCACACACGATCATCTTGTCTGTGTCTCTCAGACGTGATGCAGCAGGGTGCTCCAATGGCTGCAGCCACACAGCTGGGCCTGCTGGTGGTCAGCTACAGTTAAGTGGCTCGGGCAGCAATCAAGCAGCTGCAGAACAAACCAACACACACAACAAATGAAGGACTGGCAGTCCCCTGCTTCAAATTCACAGTCTGTTGCTGTAGAGTCATCCATCCAGCAAATCTGTTCCTCCCCTAATTAAGTTGAAAGGGGGGAGTGAGAGGGTCATTAAACACTTATTTATTTGGCAAACCACTGGTACAGAACGGCAATCGTATTCTTCTCAACGGGTCATATAATTGGTCTGAACAATGATAAGCCGAGCGCCATGCAGAGTGATGGGCAAAGGCGCTTGTGGGTGCTGTAAATT
This sequence comes from Cyclopterus lumpus, assembly GCF_009769545.1. Lineage (NCBI taxonomy): Eukaryota > Metazoa > Chordata > Actinopteri > Perciformes > Cyclopteridae > Cyclopterus > Cyclopterus lumpus. Next base: position 15,223,226 of record NC_046980.1, on the reverse strand, counting down.
CTGCTATGCCTGTGGCACACAAACTTTGATCATTACATCCTCAGCGGGGAACAGTGCTGATGAATACCCGTGTTGACCTCAAAAGCACCAAATGTGTTTTGGGAGCTGCTGCTGAAGTCAGCACACACATTATACTTTATTGCTGGAAATGAAAAGAGGATAGGTGTCCTGTGAGAAGTGGCGGTACCAAGTGTGATTACATCGCAAACAAGAAAAAAAAGAGGAGAGGATTCAATTTGGGAAGAAGTGTATCACACGGGCAGAGTGGCCCTTGTGCTTGTCAGAGATTGGGAGAGAGGAGCGTTAATCACGGCCCGTAAACCGCACCTCCAGGGCTCAGCTTTGGCTGTTAGAGCTTTCTGCGAACAGAAATACCGTCGGTGTCACAGAAAAGGTCAATGGCATTGTTATGAAGCCCTGTGAGGACACTGAGCGGGTGACACCTTGCGCCTCTGGACTGTTTGGAACACGGTCAGCGAATCAGGTCAGAAATGATGAAGTTTACAGTCATTTGTAGACGGGATTATAGAATAAATCAAGCCTAACTCTATACTTCCTTCAGTGTTACTGTTATTCAAATTCTTTTATTTAGAATTCCTATAAACTGGCTTGTATCCATATGCAGCGAGACACTTGGTGTTAAATGAGAGATCACAGTATAATGAGATACAATATTAAAGGCTTTTGCACATCAAGTATGAATTTTCGCATGTGCTTTCTTAATCCAACATCTGAAAACAATGGTTGTGCTCAGAAATGTTGCAGATTGAATCGAATGCATTTCATGGTTCTATTTATATATATAAAAACTATGAGACAAAACAGAATGAATTATGTGGGTACACTGGGTAGTGCTAGTCTCAAACAGGGCTAATGAATGAGTGATATTAGCAAGAAGCTATTGTTTAGCTGCTTAGAACCCAATTGTTACTGTCTAATCATCCTTTGCTTTTTGCGATACAGTACCAAGATGTTTTGCAATCAGCTGCACAATCTGCCTTTAAATTCTGCATCTCTGTGTTCTTTACTTTGTTTGTCAAAAGGGAAAAATAAACTCTAAATGACAGAGCCTGTGTGTAAACGGGATTGACTCAACTTGAGGTATTTTTCACGACACTTATCGGCACAACAGAAAACTGTTATTGAATAAATATGCAGCATAGCAACACGTTGAGCATCATCATTATCAAAGATGGGGCACTAACGGCAGTCACTTGTCCATGGAAGAGTGTAGAAGTGGTGCAATCAATCCTGATTGGGCGAGACTTGGAGACGAGATGGATGTCGGCACTTCTGATATTTAAAGGGGTCAAGTGTCATCGATCGCAGGTGTCCAACAGAGACACAGACCTGCCATCAATAAGACGGATTAAGCTCTCAGTGCCGGCACAAGTTTCTCCACTGCCCATCATATCATCACATCCTTTCTGCAGCGTTCGCTCTATGACTCACTTTCCCATGAGTTTTCTTTGCGGGTCCACTGCTCCTGTGGCATGAACTGCTCACTGAAGGAAGTCTATAAGGGGAATCTGAGACATTTCAGTGGGAGGATATATATATATATATATATATATATATATATATATATATATATATATATATATAAAATAACCAAGCAACAACTAACTTTGTGTTCATGTTCATTTAGCCTATGTATATACACACTTCATTGTCTTTGAATAGTAATTATATTTTGCTAAATAATCATAATTTCTACTGTAGATTCGTCCACTTTTCATTACAATACATCACAAAATAATTCTTAAAGCTGCACTTATCCATATATGTACAAGCCTAATGTGAGCGAGGTTGTTACAAATGATGAGTTTACTGATAATCCTCATCATCAATTGTCAAGTGGCCTGCCTCAGCTCCACATCAAGTTTTAGCTTATTGTTTCGTTTTTTTACAGCCCACAACTAGCTAATGTCTGCTAGCTGATAGCACAGACTCGCTGCTCTGTTGTCACGTTCTTCTCCCGCAGCAGGCAGCTATAAAAGCTCTAATAAACCCATATGCTACCTGCCCAGCACCAAACATCGAGCAGAGTTAGCGACTAGGTAGCTCAGAGAAGCATTTAGCAGCTGAAGACTCCCTCAAGAGTTGGTGGAGTCAAAACAAAGCTAAAGGGAGAGTGAATATTGTAGGTGAAATCGTACCTGTTGGACATGTTAGCCACAGAAATCCTAACATAATGTCAATGTTGTGTTAACCGCTTGCTTGAATGCCCACAATTGGCCATCAAATCCGTTATTTGAGAAATTAGTTGTGTTTATTTTATTTTAGAGTTTAGTGAAGTCATATACTGGTCTGTAAAAATGTGCTGAGTTGGAGTTTAAAAAGTGCTTTGCATTGCCAAATATTGTTTCTTTAGAAAAATCTGGTTTTGCTGCTTTATAACTTTTTAAAACTCACTCCTCTGTTCTTGAGTGCCACTACATAACATTCTCAAAGGAAGTGGCTTGTCATTTCTATTTTAGAGCCTATCTAGCTGACTATTGTTTCGATGTTTGTGACACTTTAAAATCAAAGATTTACAGGTTTAATTGGCCATCCACTTGCGGTGACTTTACAAAGCACCACTATACTGAGATAAACCATGTCGTGGAGAGGTGGGAATTGGTGGAGACAACACACTGAGCAGTTGGATATGGATATATGAATTCAGCAAACAGCTGCTCTCTCTTTCATGAAATACTGGCATAAATCCAGACCCACAATATAACACTGTAGACTCCAGAGCCTTGTCACAGTCCTCTGTGAATTCTCATTTTTGTCTTCCTCAAATACAAAATGGTATTGAAACACAAGTCTCCCCGGCCTTAATTTCTAATAATATGTGTGTGATAACACATTAAATCCTGAGAGAGATGTTTGCTCCAGGTTGAGTCTTTCTGACAGGTGTGTGCACATCTAATAACTGAACTGTAATGTGGAAACCAATCTGTTTCCTTTACATGTAAGTGAAACAAAAACATAAATACATATTTTGATAGCTTATAAATCACCCAATTACTGCAGCTGCAAGCTTGTTGAGGGGTAGGTTTTTGAAAGAAGGATATCTCACTGCAAACAGTATTCAGATTTTCAGCATAATCACCATGTGCTTTGCTCAAGCAGAAGTTATCAATGGATTGCATATTGTGCATACATAGTTTCATTTTTTATATTCACGCATTTGAGTTCTTGCTCTTTTTTGATGCAGATGTAAGTTGACTCAAAGCATAATTGCACTTTTGGATTTGGAATTGGTGTTTAAATAACAAAATGATATGACAAATAGTACCTGTATTATAATATGTGCATGTTTTATGAAGATACATTGTAGTTGACTCTTTTCTGCAGACCATTAATTAGTGAGTAAGTCCGCCACATTTGCTGTTTCTGCTTCTACCTGCCAGTATCACGCTTTGGTCCATTTATCATACCTTTTCTAATGTTCTGTGATGTTCACATTATGACCAGCAGGTGTCAGAAGTGGTCCTCTAAGCACTGAGATAACATGTGTGTGCTGTGCGTGTGTGTGTGTGCGTGTGTGTGTGTGTGTGTGTGTGTGTGTGTGTGTGTGTGTGTGTGTGGTTGTACTTTAGCAATTAATAAAGAATGGGTGCAGAACAAAGTAGATCCAGATACATGAAGTACTCCAGCTGTGACACAGATAAAGAGGCAGTAATCGTTGTTGAAGGAACAGTGCACAGATTGACTGGACAGGAAGGAAGGAAGGCAGACTTTGACAGAGGAGACAGATGAGCAGGCGGACGGACAAATAGACAATCAGGTGGGCTGGAGCATGCAAATAAACAAGAGTACCTGCACTGTATAGAGAGCGGCATGGATTTAGAGATGAAAGCAGAAACAATGCAAATAGCCCTCACTCTCAGCAGTTACCATGACGACCAACCACCTGAACTTGGAGGTAAGTCCCAGGAGGGGTCTGGCAGGAGGGAGGAGGAGAGGCCTGTGTGTCCTGGTTTTACAGTTTGCCAAGTCCTCCATGTATCTCCTCACTGCACACAAGTTGTACCAGTGTTGTGCAATGGCAGCTCCAAGCTCACCTTAAGAGGGCGAAACAACTGAGAAGATGGAAAAGATGAACTGGTAAATTCAATATTGAATATTCTGAATAACCATATATCTTTATATATATATTTGTATATGTATAGATACATACTTAAATTCAGACATATATATTTATATATACATTTTTATATGTATACATCCATCCATAAATTCAGACATATATATTGTTATACATGTATATATATGTATGTATGTATATATGTATGTATATATATATATATATATATATATATATATATATATATATATATATATATATATATATATATATATATATATATACATATAAAGTTGTCAATGGTGGCAAATACAGCAGAATTTCTCACTTCCAGGGAATTGGTAACTCCTGATTTTTAAGAAATTGGAAAATAAACACAGTGAGCGTTGCACCAGGAGAACAGCATCTATCAGAAGCTGTGCAGAGCCAGAAAAGACTTTTCAATTGGTTTTGTTTGCTTCTTGTGTTGATGGCCACAGAGGAAGTCTATTCTGTTTTCTGTTGTTTATTCTATTGTTTTGGAAGAGCAGACTAGCAGCAAACTTTATCATCTCTGTGCACAGTCAAAACTGGACTCTGCTGCGTCTGTCATGGAAAATGTTTCTTTTAAACCTCCTAGACAACGTTAACAAGAAAATAATGAATCATTGTGTTTTATTGGAAGGTATAAGAAAGCAAATAATAGTTATAGTTTATAAATTATAGTTGATATAATTAATGACCCTGTTAACAGGGGTCCCTCCTCATTCACCTTGCCACACACATTGATATTATGCAAATACTTACAATGAGCACACTATCACTGCACTACTTATTCTCTCTGACAGTGGATCTCGCGCAGAATGAGAATTTTTGGTCTGGCAATACATTTCCAGGCTGCACCTATTGTATGAAGTTTTAATTACTCATTTCAGGCCAGTTATGGTTGGATCCCCAGCACACTACAGCAGCAGCTATAGTGGCAAGTGCAGATGATTTCTGTCACAATCAGACCATAATTATGTGTGGGGATGCAGCCAAGCACAACATGGCCCAATGTTATTACGTTGCAGCCCACCTCAGACTGAAAGGGGCTCGGGGGGTTGTCATTATTTTCTATTATTCTGTGAGGAACACAAATCCAAATGATTACAGATAAAATAAAAAGGAAAGAAAAGAAAACCTAACTAAGCTTGATGCCACAGGCTTAGCCAGCTGTTTGACATTCAGCAGTTAAACCTTGCTTGAGTGAAAAGAGCGGGGTCACAGGGATAATATTGCTTGAAGAACAACGTGAAATTTCATTAGGTCTGCTAATGCCTTCCTGACATTAGTGATAAATCCTTGACTGCTTGCTAATGGGTGCTAAGGAAGCGGATATCTACGGCCTGTGGTAACTGTACCATGTCCGATGGCAGGCAGTCAAGGGATTCAGCTCGACTCCAGAGCGCAACAAAAACATGTTGCTGCATATGTGGCTGTGGCAGCTTCTTCGGCTTATCGGGAAACAAGATACTGAGGCACTGAGACTTTCTTCTGGCTCTATTCTTACACTCTGCTGTGGTATTACTGTACCACATCCTAAACAGTGTAACACACATCTACAAATCCTGGCTCCATTTTAATTGTGCTGCAGGATTCAGGAGGGGCCCGTGTTGTACAGTAGCCTATTCATGACAAGCATTTTGGAATTATGGATGAATATTTCATGGCCTGATGGATTGGGATCTAGCCAGAGATGCTGTTGACAGTGGATACCATTCATACTATCACTCTGCCTCCCTTGAAATGTCAATGTGACGTGATATGAGATTTCCTGCAGAGGAAAACTAAGAAATCGAAACAGGGAGAGGCAGAGTGGTCGTCTTACCAATAAGTGCTGATACATATTTGTTATCCAATGTTTCAGAAGTCAAGGGCAGTGACAGTCACGCTGTAGGGTGGAGGGAAGTGTCTAACGCCACTCTTAATGTCAGAGCTCCTGTTGGGCTTCAGCTTACGCTGCACTGGTCACCTGTGGGACAGGGTAGGAGGAAGGGTTCACCTCCTTCAGCACCCTGCCGAGTCTGCACCGGGCGGGACTGGGTATTTGAGATCATTGACATGTATCCTAACAAGTGTCTGAGCCCGTCTATTATCTGGCCCTCAGGGTTTTATCTTCCTTTGCCATTGCTCGGATTTCTCCTCTTTTCTCTCTTTTACTCCACCTCACAAACTGGAGCTGCTGCGAAGCTAGAAAAAAATATAAAAAGCCTGACTGCAGCCTACAGCCGAATGAAGGAGAACACACAGAGGGGCTTTGGAATTATTGGCTTAATTAGCTCATCAGGGAGTCCATATTGAATGATTTGCCAGAGTGATGATACTAATGCACAGGTAGGAGGAGGCCAGTCATGCATATACTGTATGCACCTGAAAACCAGAGTGATATATGGACAGTTCGGGTTCAGGTTCAGCTCCTGCCTTTCATGTAAGAAAGGCACAAGAGAATATTGTTATTCTTTTTGTAAAATGAATGGAGCATCAGGTTCTCAATGGGAAAATAAATGGAGTATTTGGATGCTGATCCGTGTTGGATTTGGGTCTGAAGTTAACAGCATTATGGAGTAGCAACCACGTGAAGAGAGGGCGTCGAGAAGGAGATAGAAGGATTCTTTCTTTTCTTTACTTTAGATTGTAAATGGGGTATGTAAATGTTTCTTTGGTGATATCTTGCCATTGTATATGCATTTAAATAAGGAATGCATCTACCCCTTATTGTTAAATGTATTTAACATTACTATCATCATTATTATGAATATTATTTATTCATATTTTCATGGAGAGAGTGGAGTTTATCAAGGCTTGATTTTTGGGAGATAATATAAAATATTTAAAAAAAACTTTGCACTCCTGTTAATCAACATTTTCAATAAAGATAATGTGGAAATACAGTTTGTTAAATAGATCAATATTATACAGATTACAGTAAACTAGGGATTAACAGGTATAATGCAATGCCTACCCTGCTATAATTTACACTTTAGAACAAAATGTATCAGATACCATTTTAGATCATAATGTATGTGAGCAGTGGTGGCTGGTGGAACTTTTTTTGGTAGAGTCATCCAATCAATTTAAGCAAACATCCCCAAAATCAATATCAAACACACATTTCTACTTTGTAGTTAAATATTTAACATTGATTCCAACACTGACATAATAAGGACATCTTATTCACACAATTCAGTATATATATAATAATACTCAGTATAATATGATATGTAAATACCATATAATATAAATATACAATATAAATATCATACATATTTTATAATAAAATATAAATATTGTATAATATAAATCACACACACATATACATATATAAAATCTAATAGAATATGTTTATGAACCTTGTTAGGGTTAAAGTGTGCCTGTTTTTATCTATTTTATATATTTAAAGTGTAACTTCACCCCCAGCCTAACCCCTCCCCCCTCTACCTCATCCCCTTCGCATAATAAAAAAAGGGCAAGTGTCAGAGAGTGTTGGCAGTCTCTGGACGGTAACTATCATTTAAAGCCGTAGATGAGTCCCAACCGGTCGGCTCAGCGTTGGCCTTGAAAGGTTCAGGGCTGATTTGAAACAGATGGCTTGATGAGCCATTTTCATTTTTACAAATTTGGAAAGATATGATATATATATTACTATTAACACCAGCATCGAAGTTGACCCTCACTTTATGGTAAAAAGAAGGAAATAGACAAGTTTCCCCACAGGTATCAATAAGGTATCACATTAATGAAATAAAACATGCAGGTATATCAATGTGTAGTGGACAAATGAACTCCTCTATGAAGGAAGCCTGCATGTTGAAAGGCATATTATGTGAGTGAAGGAGCAATCAACAGACTGCGTGCAACTTTGACTTTGTAACAGCACACAGGCCATACCATTGTAATATTGACTAATGATGTGAAACAATCACTCTGGAGAAACAATATTTAAAGCTATTTGTTAAACATGACATTTACCTTTCCTTTAGTATAAAAGTCAGCAGTTCGATGGGCATTTGTTATCACAGTTGTAATACCTCTGTATCTATATTTAAAATTACATTTTAAATACAAATAAACGTCTTGCAACACGTATTACAGTTTTTAATATCACAAACACAAGAATAATCTGGGATTATTTAAAGAAGAGCTAAATAATTGCAGCTGGGACACTGACCAATAGGCCAACGAGGTCAGTGCTTCAAAGATTAATCATATTCTGTAGTTCTCTGATAAAGTCTATAACAAATATCTTTCATTTCACTTGTAAAGGGCAAGGTAATGTGCTTTTTCTACTACGCGAGCTGCAGAAAGATCCACAACAATAGCGTGGATGATGCAGAGAAAGTATTTTTGACCTTGAAAAGCAACTAAATGTTTTATATGGACTTCTATAAATCTGTTCTCCAGGATATGCTGCCACACAGGCTAGATGCTCTCTGAAAGACGGCGTATCGTTTCTGAAGCTTCTTCTGATGGATATGAGCTTGTTGTCTGCAATGAGGAGCGTGGATTTGCTCTGATTGCAGCACTCCTTTTCAGTTGAACAATTGTGAATAACTTTTCACTACCACTGTGGAAAAGCTGGACACCAACCGTTGCCTCTTGAATGCAGGTTATTTTCCAGCTCATTAAGCATATTGATAACAGCAAACAACTGGTAGAATTTAAAGAGGCTCAGAAACGCAACACACTAAGTTCTTCCATTAAAAGTATTCTGTTATGGCTTGATTGCATTAAAGAAACTAGTGTTGTATAATGGTGAGAAAAATAAACACACTGAATCGGTATCATTTGTCACATGGTAGTATCATAGTAGAGATACTATTCCCAAACTTGTAAGACTGAAGTATCACCAGCAATGTCAGCAGAGCTTTAGGGCCCCTTCAATCATCTTCCAATATAAACATCTGTACATATCACAAGCTGGGTATAATTTAACATATGACAAAGCAGAAATTGTTGTAATACCTCTTTAATACAATTAAATGTCAATGCTCCGGTAGCTTCAGTCAAATTTGGATATGTACAAAATCTATTGTTATGTTATGTTTCAACGATTTTTCCAACCTTTAGTAAACTAAAGATATTTGTAACAATATTATAACAATGGATCTGTTTATCCATTGTTATATCTTTTTCAATGAACTATTTTACCTATTTATCCTTTAGCTAACTATTTATCCTTTAGCTAACTATGCAATAGTTTATGTCGACCATTAATCTATTATTTTTAGCTGACTATTTCTGAAGTTTCCCTGTTTGGGGATTACTGCATTATGACACTATTTATAGATTTAGCAGTTAATTCTGCTGTTGGCAGCTATTAATGGTCAATAATACAGTATTGTGCACCGTATAATTTACATTAAACACAAGACTATACAAAGTTTGAATTAATATCTTCCAGTTTGAAGCCAACTAATATGTAGTTCAGGGCAAATGCTAATGTTGTATTGAAGGCTTTAAGAGGAAAGTTCCACATTAGTTGGTAACATTGGGAAACCGACATTATGGTGTCCGATGTTTGTGGCTTTTATTTGCTTTCCAAATTCCACTTTTTCCTGTCTCCTCTGAGAGAAAGGTGTTGGGTCAGATCCTCATTTAGACCAATACATTTAGGCCCTTAGCTGCGGGGGGAAGCACTGTCACGGCAAGATTGATTTTATCGCGTCAGCCCTGAAGTGTGTTTCTGCGAGTGTGCGGGGGAACAAAGGGTGGTGCAGGGCCTTCCAGCCTCCATCGGGATTTGAAATGGCTCGTACCATCTGCTGAAAACAGTCAATACATCCCAAAGCATCATGTAGGGCCTCCCCCATATTCCTCGCTGATTGACTCGAAAGGTCACAGGCGGCATTGAGAATAAGAAGCCGATCAACATGCATGCCTTTACAGAATGCCAATATCTCATCAGGTCTTTGAAACAGTCATCATGCTGACATTAGCTCTCACTTGCTTGAATAACTTGAGCAAAACAAAAAGAAAACTAACCAATCAACTAAAATGGAAAGGCTTTAGAGCCACAGCCATAGTTTGTTGAGCAATATAACTAACTGTAACCACAATTAAATTATTGGTTTTAAAAGTCACCGCGGTGCCAATCCACAATTGTTGTCTCAAGGAAGGGACGTGACGTGTGAGATACTGCCATTGAGTTTGAGAATATGTTTTCCAACGCATTATATATGAATGAATAAATCATGAGAAGTCTCATGAGTCGAGTGCTTTCAGCAGCAGCAGAATCTACTTCAGACATCTGAATTCTGTATTGAATTCTGTATTGTGCAGTTCAGAATCCTTGAATTGAAGTCAGTATTGATTGCTGATATTGATATCATTGATTCATCATGTCCTCATTAAGTGGTTTAGAGATGTGAAGCAACTTGCATCTCTTGATCAAAGAGCAGCTCGTTAATGCAGAGTCTCTTATATCAATCTCAGAATCCTTTTATGATTCCATATGGCAGATAACTGAAGCTCTGTGCTGCAGTTCATCAGAATGCTCACATTTATCTGCCGCCTGTGCCACCAAGACACAAGGTGAAGAAAAGTTGCATGCTGCAATACAAATGAATAAATGCACTTATTCATAAAATTCAGGCAAAAGCACTGACGTATTATTTATATGAACCAAAAACTAAAAGACCAAAACAAATTGGGACTAAAACAGAACAGGACAATTAATTAATTATGAAATTTAGCACATTTACAAGTTGCAGGAATGAAAAACTACAACAAATACATAAAACCTTGCTCATAAAGAAATATATAAAAATGTAAAGCTTTGTTCATAAAACCAGTGACTGAGACAGTTTCACGGATGCGTTTTATTGACTATGTGGAGCATGAACGCAGCACGATCAAAGCCAGACTGGGCTCTGTTACATAAGCAACACAGTATACTGTATATACATACTGACAATAGTGTTAGGACATTATCAGACACCAGATGCCCAAAAGCAACAAAGCAAGATCAATTCCGCATGACAAGGTGCATGGAGGATGCTTGAAGTGTGGGGCTCATCTCATTCAGCCGAGCATGAAGGGTGCAAGAATTAATAAACCACCAGACACAGATTGAAAAAAAGAAGAAAAAAAACAGGCTGAGAGAATGCATAGAATGATTTATAAGAGAGAATAGTTGGTAATGGTTTGGGGGTAAACAACAGTGTCCCTCTGGCCTGGTCTGCATTTCATACCACAGTGATGAAGCTGTCATAAGCACGCACCACTCCGGTAATATAATCCTCTGGGGGGCACTTAGTTTTAATTTGCATGTCAGAAGAAAATGATTGACTTTTATTGTTTGTGTGTGTGTGTGTGTGTGTGTGTGTGTGTGTGTGTGTGTGTGTGTGTGTGTGTGTGTGTGTGTGCGTGTGTGCATGTGTGTGTGTGCTTGCAAATATCTATACCAGTCTTTGTCGATCCGTCTTTCTTTACTGTCATGAATAATATTTGATTTTACTTGTGTGGAATAATACAAATAATTCACCTCCGAAATGTAATAAATAAACATTACTGTAAAAAGCGTGTTGAGGAAAATAATCATGATGTAAAAAGTTAAACACAGAGCATAACAAACATGGTCAGCAGTAAATAGTAAAACAAACAAAACAAAAAATATTGTCATTCAATAATGCAAAAACAAAAGATTACAGAGCCGTTTGAAATACAGAAAAGAAAGAATACTTAAGTGTGTTTCCTCCTCACTACTCTTTTTCTGAAAAGTCAATATGAGTGCATGAACGACACTCACACTTTCTCCAATTCCCTTTTGTGGAGATTGGTTTTACTTCCTCTTTTTCCGGTGCATTCAGTCCTCATATATTCCTGTGTCCTATATCTTTGTGTCCATTATTCGGCCTTCGTGCCGTCCTTTCAAAATATATGCATGCCGTTTTACAGCTCTTATAGTGTTGCCTGCAGCTATGTTGGCTTTGGAAAAGTTGATAAGCCCTTGGGCTGCAGAATTTTTAAGCACAAAATTCAAACTTCTCTTCAAATCAAATGTATTTTTATAATCCAACTTTAGCTAAACTTTAAGAAACAAACAGATCTAAAGCAGTGATGTGGGGAATATTTACTGTATTTCTTTAAAAAAACAGATGTCACAGATTTGAAGAGATTCATGATCAGAAAGGGGTAGATTCAGAGATGGTTTCAGACTCATAAATTAATACAGAGTAAAGAAAATATTGTATAGACTCAGAGCGGAACAGCTCAACAGGATTCTGGCTTTAATACACAAGCTAGTCCCACAGTGATAAACAGATGTGGCGTGAAGTGTATCATCATCAGAAGAGCTTTATATCTTCTTGAACAACTATGTGTCGTAAACAGCATTTCATTAAAATGGCTTATATATGTCTCTCAAATAAAAAAAATCAATGCTCTTTGATACAACAGCACACTATTAACTAAACAGTGTTTCACCAGATATTTGGAGCAGAGTCATGGTGAGAGCAAACAGCATTTTTTTTAATGAAGGATTCGTGTAGTCATGTGTGTCCTGGAAGAGGAAAGAGCGCTTCTTCGTACAGCCTTTAATGCCGTGTTATTAAAGCTTCCCCAGAAGGCTTAAATATCGACCGTGAGCGTGGACTCCTTCACAGACCGGTGCACTTCACTGTGCCGCCCCGCAAGTGCCCTCAAATCAATCAACCTTTCTAATTCACTGCATCCAAATAAGACATTGTCTTCTGTGCGTCCGAAAAGACCTCTTTACCGCATCACCTCTTGCACACATCAACGTCCTGCGTGCCCGGAGCCCGATGCTATTTCTGCCTGCTCCCTGCCTTTAAACTCACACCCACTGGCCTCCCAGTGTCTCCTCTTGAACTTCTGAGCATAAGAGGTCCACATTGGGGATTTTGCCAGTTACCGCATCGTTATCAATTCAGATTGATCAATTCAACATCATAGATTTAGTATTTTGGAGTAGGTTGAAATAAACACTATATAAGGATACAGAATGTCTGTGAGCCGTTGTGGATGTATGACAAAGTATCTCTTTAATGGTTGATAAAACAGGAAGCTCTGCAAGGAACAGCTGCTCAACCGTTTGTTCATTCTCTCTCGCTCTCTCTCTCTCTCTCTGAGCCGGGGAGTGGGAGCTCCTCTTCGCGACTCCCCCCGGGCACTTGGAGGGGCTCCAGATGTGCTCCTCCAGAGCTGTGGACCGCAGCATCTCTGGCATTTTTCCATGCATCTAACTTTTGTTCACTTCATTTACAATCAGTCCACATATCAAGCTCAATCTGAAAATCAGCTTCTCCTCCGCTCCCCCCACCCCCTCGCTCTGAGTTGTAGCATTAATTGAAAAGGCAAACTATAATCAGATCAGCTGAATAAAGATGAGTGAAAGATGGGGAGATATGAATGACAATTCACATGGCTGTGCATGAGACATTAAGAGGCTGGTTATGAAAATTATGATGTGATGATGTGGGTTTGATTGGTGCATGAGTTGCTCATGGACTGTTTTGGCAGGCGGTTTGGCGGATCCCCCTTGCCCTTTAAAACTGGCAGCAGTTATCTAGAAATAATTTTACTCTGAAATGCATCTCTGGAATAAACAATAGTTATTATTTACCATGTCTGCACCTCTTGTTAATGATATACATGTTCACACTATAACAAATTAAAAATGTATCCTTTGCAAAGTAAGAGCTTCATTTTGGTAAATGTTAGAGCCGACCACTGAACGCTCTTTAGCGCTACATGACATCATTCACCCATATTCATACACTGATGGGAGGAGCCACCTGCCCATCAGGACTAATTAACGTTAACACACCGTAGGCACATCTACAGAAGCAATTTTGGGGTTAAGTGTCTTGCCCAAGGACACATCGACATGGGGTAGCCGAGCCTGGGATTGAACCGCCAACCCTCTGATTGAAGGACGACCCTGCTCACCACTGAGCCACAGTCCATCAGTCTCTGCCGGTGACTTGTGTGTCAATGCCAGCATGCAAACCAAATTTGATGATAATAATAATAAACAAGCTCACAATGTTGAGTTCATGGATTTAGAAAGTGTACAAGGGTTGCTTTACAATACGGAATATATTTGTTTAGTTAAATATGTTTCTAATCACAGTCAGCGGGCGGGCACTTCTTTCACGCAGAAGGCTGTTTGAAACTAAAACTCAACGTTATCTTACTTTGATTAATGTCCGTAACAAACATATTGATATTTTAGCCAAACTATGATGTTTTACTATAGCCACAAAAGTAGTTTTATTGCGTTTTTGCTTTGTTTTAATTTAATTTACCACCATACCAACCATACCTTGATCGTACAACGGGAGAAAGTGTGTTTCCCTTGAGACATAACTGAGAATGCAGTTTAGTCAAATGGGAATGTGTTGAAGGAGGTTTTAATATAAAGTCTCAGACTGAAACTAAAAACTTTAAATGTTTTTATCGGGCCAGCAGTCTAAAACATAATATATATTCAGTTTCAATAATATGAGAATAAACCCAGCAAATCCCATTTTTGCTTGAAGATTACTTATAAAGATTTATCAATCGATTTATTTTCTGTCTCTCATCTAATTGATTACTTGATTGTACTTGTTTCAGCTCAAAACGGTATATTTATTCCAAATTGTAATTCCTCGTGCTTGTTATTGAAAAACATGTTGTGGTCCAACTCTTTTGGTCCATTTGCATTTGGAGTTTTTGGTCAGAACAGATGAAGGAATTACACTGATGAATAATAACTGGACTGAATTCACAGCATAATATTAGCCATATCAGTTTTTTTATACATGCCACTCAAGTGTTCTGATGCCAGTCCCGAGTCCTTGTGACAATCATTTCCTCCCCTGCTTTCTCCTTCTTGTTACCATTCAGACTGTGACTGTGCCAAATTATCCTCACCTGCCAATGTTTCAATGGGGATTAATGAAAATAGTGTGGGGTGCCAGCCAAATAGACTCACTGGGCTGGTACCCAAGATGTTTGAGTTCTATTACCCTAGGCAATATTTTTAAAGGCAACCTGCAGATGTTACGGAAGCATGAGAACTTGGTTGATACACAAACCCTTCGTTAATCTAGTTTGACCTGCACTAACTCTGTAGGTTTAGGAGAAAAAGCTGCATCATAAAATAATAATGTTAATGCTGTAAGGAATTTGTAGAAGTCTTTCGAGTAAAAAACTACACCATCTCCTGGGGTTTGATTGCAAGATACTATCACTGGCTTGTTGATAATTTAAGAGTTTATTTAATTAATGCTGGAGTCAGGGCAGACGTTGATGAATACATTTCCTAGGGAGGACTCGAGTTGAAAGTACATTATCTTTGAGCGCGGGCAATCATTAAAACAACATAAAGATCTGGGAGTCGGGGATAACAAATAATCTTCTAATGTATTTTTGGCTGCTTTGTTGCGTGTGTCCAATATTAGCTTCTCAGAGGGTACACTTTGATTCACATTTAAGATTCTGTTTCATAACTAATGCACCTATTATTCTTCATTGACACTGGACTAATGTTACGTGGAAATTATTCACACACGATCCAACCTGAACTTCACCCTTAAAACCATATTAAACATAAATACGATGTCTCTCTAGACTTTATGATTAAATGTATTGATTTTTTTAACTAAAGAGCCTGAACAGAGGCAAGCACCGTACAGTTCAAACAACCTATAGGAGCTATCTTAAAAAAAAACTTTTTTAACTGTTGTGTGATTTTGCTTTAACTATATATTTAGCTTTTTACAGCACAATGGAAATAATGTGCAATATTAAATTTCATGACGGTTTAACACTTTTTAGATTGGCAGCAGGACAGATATTTGTTTCCCTTTTCTTTTAAGCTAGATACAATTTAACAGTGAATATATGCATTATTCATTCTAAAAGCCACATTCTCTGAGTGGATCATTTGGCCTGTGATTATGCCTTGCGGGGGAAGACTGTTTATTTTTTATTGAAATAATCTCTCAGTAGGAGAAAAGTTGCCCATGTGAGAAATCAGATTTTCTGGCAATGCACCAGAGTGCAGAGGAGGAATAGAAGTGGAGAGAGGAAACTGAAAAAGATTGTCCCTTGCTAAAGAGTCTCTGACAAGACAAACAGCCCTTATTTCGACGTCTGACAGCTAATTGCCACCTCAAAAACACTTTACAGTCATTATCCTGACTACCTGATCTTTTGTTAGCACTTGTGCTGTGTGTGATCCTTAACTTGGAGGCTGCAACCTGCGTTAAATGTTTTGCCCAATAAGCAAATTTTACTCACTCCCATTGGCACTCCCTCTTTACTTCCCTTGAACATTTCAGTTTTTAGGCCCATGTGATTGTGTGAGTGTGTGTCCATGTGCATGTGTGCCTCTAGTGTGGGTGTAAACAATGTGCACTACATAGTTGCCATACCTAATATGCTTGTTAGCCATCTCGGACTCTCCTGAGGCGTGTGTCCCTATATCCCAGGACTTATTCGTGGTACGGTTTTAACAAGCACTGTCGATGTGAGGCCATTGAGAGCTTGCAAGATTGCAGTCAATGGCAATTTCATGTGCCACACAGAGTGCAAATGAGCTCTGCAAATATTACCTGGGCCCTCAATCTATGTCAGTGGCAGCAGGAAGGCTCAGGCAATGATGGCCATATGCTGTAGGTAGAGACAATTTCACAATCATCTGCACTCTCTATCACTGCAACACAAAATATTTATTTTATTGTTTAATCGTAAAAAAAGAATAACGATATTTCAGGGTCCAAGGTGAAGGGTGGGTTAAAACCTTTGACTTTTAAAGGAGTAGCTTGACATATAGTTAGATAAGAAAAACACTTTCATATCGAACACATTCTCACCCACTCAAATAACGCAGCTTGCTGAGTGACACTATGCTTCAAACTATGACTCGGCCCCTCGAGTGTCAGTTTTGGACATCTCTGTGATGGTGTTTTAATTTTTAAAAAACTTCTGTCTTCACAGGAACTTACGTTTAGGCAACAAAACCACTTTGTTAGGTTTAGGGAAATGTCAACTTGACTGACAAGGCACTCTATCGAGTGAGAAATTACTCATGTAACTATTTGATTTGACAAAAAATCAAACTTACTGTTTAGTTTTGGTCGGGATACAAAAAAAGCTGTCTACTGTCTCCCATGTTGGAGAGAGAACGCATTGTCATATTTGTACACTAAATACGAAGTTGCTGCTAGCAGCCGGCTAGCTTAGCTTATCTTGTTTCAAAGTCTGGAAATAGGGAAAAACAGCTAGCCCGCCCAAAGCTAACTAACGCCGCCTACTAGCCAAGCTAACTCCAGGAAGGAGAAGATGCTGAAATGTTAGAGCACAAAACACTATTGTATTATAAATGATATAAGCAAGCCTACAACAACAACAACAACAACAACAACAACAAGGGCTGTTTATTTGTTTACTTCCTAAAGCTCCTACGTTTTTTGTTCTCCTCTGTATGATTACCCTGAAAGGTATTAACTTATTTGACAAGGGAGAAAACCGGTTAAATGTATTTAAAAGAAATGCAGGAGCTTTAAAATAGAGCACTGAGTGTACTTTTAGTAAAGCGTAGTTTCTTGAGATAAAAGAGTTCAAAGACTAAATGTTGCTGAATATTGTTAGTCTTCCTCCTGATGCCATTTAGATAAATCCATTAGCAGGTATAAGGCTGCTAATGTGTGTGTCGTGATTACTTCTCGGTTCTGCCTGCATGTCCAGAAATAACTTGTACCTTGTACGCTGATGAATTATAAAGCGGTACATGGTTTGGACTGGAAGCACTCCCAAACGAAACAATGTTCTTCCACCTCAAATATGACATGAAATGAAAGCAGTGAAAGTGCGGGGGTACAAAACATATCAAGGAGAATAAGAAAAAAGTGCATGTGAAAGCCTGAGACCTCTGAGAGGAGGGGGCAAGAAGAAACCCACTTCATGAATTAACAAACCCGTGGTAATGGACTCTAAGGTCTCATTGCTATTTGTGATGGAGGCAGCCATGCATTCACTCTCTACTTATTAGGAGGGAATGGGGAGACAGTCCTTTTGATTAATACTCCTGCATTTTGTGAGATTGGTGCAGAGCGGAGGAGACGAGCAGGAAAAAGACGAAGAAGGAGGAAGAAGATAAGATTACCATGAGCAGAACAAAACATTATAAATCTATACCTGGAAACTGACTGACTCACTGCAGCAGGACAATCGCAGAGATTTAGCAAGTGGCCAGATTAGCAACACAGCGAAGCTAAACAATGGCCATGACTCATAATGCTCTTTGACTAAATATAACAGTGAAAAGCCAAGGTACACAAGCTTTCTGGAGAAGCACAGATCTACAGTATATACAGTATCCTTTCTGAAAGAATTGGCAGCTATCTTAAAGCTGATCTAAATACGGTGCTAAAGGAAGACACCATATAAAGCTAGAATGTGTCTGGTTAAAACTAAATAAAAACAGGCAACAATACATTTTAAGTGGCTATGCAGAATGGGTTACATTTCATTTGAAATATGTGTAAAAACTTCTATTACAGCTCACCAGACCAGTAACCAAATTGTTTGAGCCACAACAATGTAAGGGTCACTTACACGTTACCATGAAAAGAATCCTGACAGGCTTTATTATTTGTAATAGCTACAACTCCGCTGAATTGGTCTATTTCTGGATCATTACAATCTCCAACACGACAGTATTGTTGAAGAGATGAACTGCTTATGTCTCATCTGTGTCTGCCTGTATTACAGTCAAATGACTACCCACGCCGATGGAGCTACCAAGTTACCATGCCCAATTTACCTCCATATTTTCTGCTATTCAGATCCAGACCTGTGGCTGAGTCAACCACGTGAAATGTAAGAGGAAGAAAATATGTCCACAAATGATGTTATAAGGATTGTTAGCACGCCTCTTATGTAGTTTGTCTTTTGCCAGTTGTCATTATTGATCATAATGACAAAGAGACTAATTCTAAGTATACAGTGATGATTTAGCTTTTTTCAATATAATTCTTAGCTGCTATTTTCCAATTTTACTATTTGTTATTTATTATATAATATCTTGAAATTCCCTGACCTTGTTTCTGGCAGTCAAATAACATCTAATTAATGTATTATGTCCATCCTGTAAAGACTTAATTTCTCTCCATAATCAGAAGCGTGTTGAAGCCAGACAAGCTTTGTCTAACATGTTGTGCACCAGCACATCACTATATTTGCCTGGCAGTCTGCCTGTTCTTTCTGTGTCGACTCTTATAAAAAGATATTCATGTTTTTTAAATGCCTTTCTACTTGTTGTTTTGCTGAAGGAAGCTTTTTCTTCCAAGTCGTGTTAATGCACTGCAAACAATGTTAACAGGTCAGTTCCAATCCCACAACTTTGTGTCACAGCAGGGCACGACAGCAGCACATGAGTAAAAGCCATTTTTGTGTTTGAAAGCTAAAAGTAAAGGTTAGAATTCATCTTACGATTGAGGTTTTAGAAGACAAATGCATGTTTGGTATCTTTTTCTTTCCCCCAAAGATACTTAACCAAACGTAGCTCTCATAGATAACATCAGGTTGAGATTTTCACAGTCCAAGTAGAGTTTGATAGCAGACTTTTATTTAGAGGTTACTGCATTGTTCTAGTGTCAGAATAAAGAGCAACAACTTCTTTATTATTGTTGCATGTTTTTTATTTTACTTGGTAGATGTATTTTATTGAAGAGAAATGACAACATATACTTGTGCATTAACCACTTTAATCCCCACCAACATAAACATCACACCAAGATTAGTTTAAGGAATTTCAAGATATGGTGTGACAGCTATACAATTTTTTTCTGTCATTCTATTTTGGAGGTTTGGCATTTTGCATTTAAATAGAAGCTGTTGGTAACAGGACACCTGGCTCTGGCTGTGGAGACGATAAAATGGCTGGATTTACTCCAAAATGGATGCAACATGGGCAGTGGACACACAAGTGGCTGTGTTATTTATCACAGTTGTTTGAGGGTCTGGAGAATAAAGAAACTGAAGATGAGGAGATTTCTGCCATGCTGATACTTACTGTATGGCTATGTATTTCTCCTGTCTTAACAGTCCATTGAAAATAGGTGACATGTTGACTGACAAATATATGTTTTTCATTAACTAACACTTACATTTAAAATATCACAAAGATAGAAGACTTTGTAGATATTATATACAATTTAAATAGCCTTATATATGGGGGAGTTTTTATGCTATAGTGTTGAAAAAAAAAAGTCAACTAGGTTAAATAAAATACTGTATAGCACCTTTTTGATATAAGACGTGGATTTTTCCTTTAGGTGTGACTTTGTATTATCGGTGAAGGATGCTCACACAGAAACAGATATCAGTGAAGGATACTTGCAGTCTATCTATGTGCTGGAGTCGAGATGAAGTGGCTTCTCATTTGATTATCGAATAACTCCCACAACTATTAATTTAATTCTGTCACTGTTGCTGCTGGCTTTCAATAAAAGCAATGCAGTTGTCTTTTCTCTTGACCAGTTTTTTTGCGCAATTGCAACAGTCAAGAAATCCTGTTTGACAGCCACATCATTAATCCTTTCATCCTGAAGGCTTTGGAGAAGAAAGACGCACTGCTCTGCAATCGCGCACTTCAATGGTCGAATGGCAATCTTTTATTTTTTTGTTTTTTGCCTTAAACACAACATACTTGGGAATTTGTGCAGTATGTCTGGGCCAATTTGTGATGCCCTTCAAATTAAGAGCGTGGAGTTCTATGGGTACACAATAATGAACATTTGGGCCAGCTCTGACAAACACCCTGAAGGTAAACAGTGGAATTGAGACAAAGCTTTCCAACTCACAAAGGCTGCCACATCTCAGCTTGCATCCATCAAGCAACAGTTTGGTATCCCCCCCTTACCACCTGTCTCCTTCAGATCACATGTTCAAACATTTCTCTCTCATGTTCTCATTGGCTATGCAACAAAAAAGACAGATTGGAGGTATGGTTGTTGTTTCTGGTTGTTTCTTATTTTATTCAATTCCAACTCCATGGCTAGACCAAAAACACTTTCAACAAGCAATACCTGCACCTCGGGTTACCATGGAAACTCTTCACTTAAAAATAGACCTAGAGAAATGAAAGCAACGGATAGAATGTGCCTCCTTGATGTGGTTCAGGAAGATATATGGTGCTGGGTGTGCCTAAAAACAGGTTAGCATCTGGCTCTGTTTTACAGCATCCTTAATGCATTAAAGTGCTTGGAGATGCCACAATTGTGTTTTGAAAGCTAAAAAAAAGCAATTTATTTGCTGATGCGACATTCTGTTATAAGACAGAATTTATTTTGTAGGATGTCGCTGATGGACTTGTTACAGCTGAATGATGAAGTGCCTTTTCCATTTGACATGTTTCAGTGTATTTACAGTAGATGACAATAACAAAGTGTTTTTCATTCATGTTCAGAATGAAGTCCCTACAGAATAGTGTTTTGCCACCTTTGACAGATGCTTCTTCACTTCCAGGATTTACATACGCTGGGGGTATGAAGACGCCCGGTGAAGTACCAGTGGGGTGTAATTCTCCTTTGTTCAAATGCCACTTCGGGGATTCTTCTAAATCTGGTTTGCGCTGTGCTGTCATATAACTTTCCACGTTTAATTCACTATTAAAACGTTGACATGACACACCCCTCTACACTTTCCTTCATGAGTGTCTTGCAGTAGCTGTACATATCCTGAATAGTCCCAAACCTTTTTTCTTTTTTCTTCTTTTTGCAGCTGCCAGACATGTATTCAGTTTACAGCCTTGAATTTGTTTCAGTGAGCTGATTCACCAGACACAAAAACCCTGTACTGGTTGTGTTTCCAAGAGCTAGTCTCTACTGAGCAGTGAGTCTAGACATTTAGTAAAACGATGCAGCCTTTAACGATAAAGCATTACAAGCAGACCACAATTCAAGCCACAAAATGCTGGTCCATAAAAAGGCCATGCTATTAGTTTCTAAAATGCACCAATATTTCTTTCTGGTTTGTGAGAGCAATTTGCGACTTTTATGTGCTTTCAGTGGTGGATGGTTGTGCCACATTTTATTATGCTTTGAGAACCATGAATAAGGATGTATCCCCAACATTCTTCACAGAGGTGTAGTTAAGCTATTTACCTACTTACGTACAATGTATGATGTGCATGTCAAGAACAGTATATTCCAAAAGAAGGACACCTTCTTCATTTGTTGTTGTGCACATGCTTGTTTGCGTGCCTGCATATGCACTTATGTGCAGGAGTGTGTGTGTGCATCTGGATGCATTTTATTTACCATATTTCCCTGAAGTGATTCATAAATTGTCCATGTCTTCCTGTTGGTGATCTAATTATATGTGATTGACAGTGAGACAGACACAGGCTGAAGTGGGTAGGGGCCTTGGGCTGTTTACTGATCTATATTAAGTTCACTATTTCATACTAAACAAAGAGAGAACAGTAATTTGACTATAATGAGGGGGAAACCACACATAGCAGGAGGTACTTAAAAGGAGTTCCATCCATCCATCCATTATCACCCGCTTATCCGGGGTCGGGTCGCGGTGGCAGCAGGTTCAGCAGGCCGACCCAGGCTTCCCTCTCACCCGCAGCACTTTCCAGCTCATTCTGGGGGATCCCGAGGCGTTCCAAGACTTACTACCGAGGAGACGAACACAGCTCCTACTGCAGGCGTACAGAGACCGGATGGCCCGTGCCAACGGGTCCAGCACCCCATACTCCCGCAGTACCCCCCACAAAAACTCCCGAGGGACCCGGTCGAAAGCCTTCTCCAGGTCTACAAAGCACATGTAAACTGGTTGGGCAAACTCCCAGGACCCCTCCAGTAATCTTGTGAGGGTAAAGAGCTGGTCCACTGTTCCACGACCGGGACGGGATCCGCACTGTTCGTCTTGAATCTGAGGTTCGACAAGCGGTCGGAGCCTCCTTTCCAGCACCCTGGCATAAGCTTTTCCCGGGAGGCTGAGCAGTGTGATACCACGATAGTTCGAGCACACTCTCCGGTCCCCCTTCTTGAAGATGGGAACCACCACCCCGGTCTGCCAGTCCATGGGCACTGTTCCCGACCCCCATGCGACACTGAAAAGGCGTGTCAACCAAGACAGCCCAACAATGTCCAGCGCTTTCAGCATCTCAGGGCGGATCTCATCCACCCCTGGCGCCTTGCCACCAAGGAGCTTTTTGACTACCTTAGCGACCTCTGCCAGGGATATGGGTGAATCCACCCCAAAGTCTTCCGGCGCTGCCCCCTCTCTGGGGGACATGTTGGCCGGGTTTAGGAGTTCCTCAAAGTCCTATTTCCACCGCCCGACGATGTCTCCAGTCCGGGTCAGCAGTTCCCCCCCCCTGCTGAGAACAGCCTGGGGTAGACCCTGCTTTCCCTTCCTGAGCCGTCGGATGGTTTGCCAGAACTTCCTTGAGGCCAACCGAAAGTCCTTCTCCATGGCCTCCCCGAACTCCTCCCATGCCCGAGTTGTAGCCTCCGCGACCATCGCCGCTGCAGCCCTTCTGGCCCGCCGGTACCCGTCAGCTGCTTCAGGAGACCCCTGGGCCAGCCAGGCCCGAAAGGCCTCCTTCTTCAGTTTGACGGCTTCCCTCACCCCCGGTGTCCACCACCGGGTTCTCGGGTTGCCGCCACGACAGGCACCGATGACCTTCCGGCCACAGCCCCGAGCAGCCGCGTCCACAATAGAGGCTTTGAACAAGGTCCACTCGGATTCCATGTCCCCAGCCTCCCTCGGGATTTGTGAGAAGTTCTTCCGGATGTGGGAGTTGAAGACCTCCCGGACAGGATCCTCTGCCAGACGTTCCCAGTTCACCCTCACTACACGTTTGGGCTTGCCAGGTCTCTCTAGCCGAGTCCCCCGCCATCTGATCCAACTCACCACCAGGTGGTGATCAGTTGACAGCTCTGCTCCTCTCTTCACCCGAGTGTCCAAGACATACGGCCGCAGATCAGATGATACGATTACAAAGTCGATCATTGATCTCCGGCCTAAGGTGTTCTGGTACCAGGTACACTTATGAGCCACCTTATGTTCGAACATGGTGTTCGTTATGGACAAACTGTGGCTAGCACAGAAGTCCAGCAACAAAACACCATTCGGGTTCAGATCGGGCAAGCCGTTCCTCCCAATCACGCCCCGCCAGGTTTCTCTGTCATTGCCCACGTGAGCGTTGAAGTCTCCCAGGAGAACTATGGAGTCGGCAGGCGGTGCCCTTTCCAAGACCCCTCCCACCGACTCCAAGAAGGCCGGATACTCCGAAATGCTGTTCGGTGCATAAGCACAAACAACAGTCAGAGCCTTACTCCCCGCAACCCGTAGGTGCAGGGAGGCGACCCTCTCGTTCCCCGGGGAAAACTCCAACACAGCGGCGCTCAGCCGGGGGCTCGTGAGTATCCCCACTCCTGCCCGGCGCCTCTCACCCTGGGCAACTCCAGAAAAGGACAAAGTCCAACCCTTCTCCAGGAGCTTGGTTCCAGAGCCCATGCTGTGCGTGGAGGTGAGCCCAACTATATCTAGCTGGTACCGCTCCGCCTCCTGCACCAGCTCCGGCTCTTTCCCCGCTAGTGAGGTGACGTTCCACGTCCCTAGAGCTAGTCTATGCTGCCGGCGATCGGCCCGCCCTGGTCTCCCGCCTGGCCCGCCGCCCGGTCTACATAGCACCCGACCCCGATAATTCTCCCTGCGGGTGGTGGGTCCACAGGGTGACTGCTGCTCCATGATGTTTTTTCGGGCTGAGCCCGACCGGGCCCCATGGGCGAAAGCCCAGCCACCAGACGCTCGCCGATGAGCTCCCCTCCTGGGTCTGGCTCCAGGAGGGTGCCCCGGTTTCCCTTGTCCGGGCAAGGTAGCTTCAGTCCGTGGGCTGCTTATCATCAGGGTTTATTGAACCGCTCTTAGTCTGGGCTCTCCCCCGAGACCTGTTTGCCTTGGGAGACCCTACCAGGGGCTGATGCCCCGGACAACATAGCTCCCAGGATCACTGAGCCACTCAAACTCCTCCACCACGTTAAGGTGGCGATTCATAGGAGGAGCTTAAAAGGAGTTATTGAGACAAATATGAGGCAAACTATGCTATGGTGCAAATTAAAGCCAAGACTTTGTCTTAACTGTCAGAGTGGAGAATAAAAGAAAATTCAGCAGCCTACAGAGTTACAAACAGCTTTAGGTTTTTAATTAAAAATTACATGTAAATGGACATATAATGTCTTGCAGAATCTGACTATGAGCAACATTTTCTATTCACATGACATCTTTGATTATAGAGTTGGCCAACTTTGAAATCATAATCCACCTTAGTCTAAAGCCTGAACAATGGATTGTTATTGTAATTATTGTAGAATCGTTCTCCTTAATAAGAGACAGATTGGCCGAACTCGCTGC
The DNA here is from genome assembly GCF_009769545.1 of Cyclopterus lumpus. NCBI lineage: Eukaryota > Metazoa > Chordata > Actinopteri > Perciformes > Cyclopteridae > Cyclopterus > Cyclopterus lumpus. The sequence continues at coordinate 15,197,740 of NC_046980.1, read as the reverse complement.
AGTATGCTCCTGTTATCTCGCAAAACTGATTGAAGTAAACAGAAGAATCCAGTCGAAAGTTTGTAAATGTAAGTAAAAGAGGATTTCTGTGCAACTGCGGTATCTATAATTGGACACTTAATTCAATTAGCAGAATAATTTACCTTCACCTTCATCTGGTCAGAACTTTCCAGAATAAAGAAAGGAAAAGGTGGAAGCTGAGGAGGGACAATGGAGGTCAAGCCCTCTCTGTGGCCTCATTGCACTGGAGAGTTAGTAGAAACAGAGCTGTGTGCTTGGTAAACACATTAGCTGACTGTGACAGATGTGCTGGTCTTAGGTCTATAAACAGCCAGCAGTTGCATGGATAATTGCAATACGCAGCTCAAAAAACATAAAAAATACTTTTGAATGCAGCTTTTTGTGATATACCATGAATCTCTGGGCCCAGTATATTGTTATCATAATCATTACAAAATCCCACATTTAAACGTCATTGCATCTTGTGGAAAGAAGGGTACAAGTTTAACACTAAGCAAAATGTAAATGACATGTTCTCAAATCGGTCCTGGTTCTGTAAGAATTAAATAGGAATGGCCATTTTTCACTGACGCTGTATGGAGAGTTTATACAGGTTACACGCTAAATGTTACCCTCATAAATATTTGTGGATAACATGACGGTTAAATATACAGACAATCAGAATCATCGACAAACAATAAACATAAACATTTGTTTTAAAAAATAAAAAAAATAAAAAAAGGCAAAACTGCACAAACATAGCTCTTCATATTATAGCTGCCATAATAATGAATATTGAGGACAATTTTGGCATAGTCCTCTCCAATAAAATAATAAATACTATGACAAAAGAGACAATGACAACCTTGACGAGTGCCACGCCCGAGAGTGAACCGGGGTGAAGTGAGACTGCTAGCCATAACCATTGCTTGTGGAGAGGTATACAATCATTTAACCCAACTCATAAATATATTACCCAAAGAGAAATGTTCCAAAACACTAAACATATATTTCTATTTGATCGAAAGCCTTCTCAGCATCTAAGGAGACCACCATAGAGTCCAGAGGTTTGTTTTTGGCATATTGAATGAGCCCCAATAAGCGCCTCACATTAATATAAGAATGACGACCTTGCACAAATCCTGTTTGATCAGACCCGATAATGGTGGGAAGGATAAGGTTGAATCTTTTAGCTAAAAGCTTGGCCAATATTTTATTTTTTCTATTGCAAACTAATTGAAAAATATTAGGAAGGTTCCTCTGGGTTTTTATCTTGCTTTGGTATTCAGGCAATTGCAGCTGTATACGTATCTGTGTTGATTCAGGTAGTTCTTGATTCAGGAAGGAATATTTGTACATTTTACTTAAGAGTGGAGTAAAATGTCTTTGAATACTTATATCAAACAATTTGTTGCTACTCATTAATTTGGTGGAAGGTTTAAATGTTCCAAAAAGCTGTTTATTTCAGAGTCACTTTTGTGTATTTCTAGCTTTTCCATCAGCAGCAGTCTCAGTAGTCCATAATGCAATGTATCCACCAGATATTCAAGCTGTTTCAGCTTTAGTTGTTTTCTTGCCTGGAAAGTCATCAATCATGAATATTGCTCTTTCCTTCAACATACATAACAAACCCAGCAGCTTGTGCAGGTCTAGGTGGATAGCGTGCATTGTTAGTCACAAGAGAAATTCTGTGTAACAAAACAAACCACTAATGTACAACAAGAAGGTTAATTTCACAACATAAAAAAACAGATTAATTAATCAATTTCAGATCAAGTCACAGAACAATCTATGTCTGAAATTAATATATATAGATGTATTATTCCATCTCATAGCCTGATCTCTGACCATGAAATGGATCCAGGGATGGCAATGAACAGATAATGACAAATGATAGCTGTGGTTAACAATGATGAATATAGATTACCTATAATGAAAAACAAACAGACACAGATGATCAAATGAGTTGAATTTGGCACAAAAATGTCTTGGTAGGTCATGTATTGATTGTGATATGCAATGACTGTGACAAAATGGTTTTCAAGACAAATGTTACATTTGGTCAAACATTGGGAATGGATACTAAACATAGCTACATGTCATGCTAACTGTGTAGAAGTCAGTGTGTGGCTTGTGTTCTCCTTAGGAACAAGATGATGATGTATGATACTGCCGTTAAGTCTTTTTGCTAAATTCTCCCTAAATATGTTGTTTTGTTACTGTGAATATATGAATGTAATTGATGGTGTTGTTAGATTGCTGATCATTTTGTTTTTGAAAGGCTAAACACCAAGAAATATAGACTGAAGCAGAAATGTTTTTGTGAATTTTGAAAAACAAACAAACAGACACACTGTTATGAGAATGACAATGACAATAGGCTTGGGTGTGAAAGTAAATAGTTATGATTTAAGGGAATACATTTTGGGCTGGCTGGTAGTGGGTTGTTTGGGGTTTACCTTGAGTTAGCATCAGCGGCTAGCAGAGGCCAAACAAGCTGCCAGCCAAAAATAGCGATTGTCAAAAATGCTGTTGTTCAAGTTTTGTTAGTTTGTGCTTGGTATAAAAGGGGAGGTACTCGGCTTCACAGTTCTCAGCAGGTGTCTAACTGTAGCTCAACATGGTCGACAACACCGGCTGTGACACACGAACATTGCAAACTACATGCTAGCAAGGCTGAGAATACCCAAGAAATTAGAGTGGTTGATTAAGCTAATACAACTTGAATCTTGTAAAAAGAAGAGTCACTGATTCTTGCAATATCCACTCAATCTGTAATGTTATGCAACAGATTACAACAGCGTAGATGACAAGGAGCCTGGCTTGCTGTCAGCTTTTGTAATGTTGAGGTTGTAGCGTTCTCCTTTTCCTACATAACTCACTTCACATCACTTTTCCTCAACGCCAGCATTAACAATGTTCATTGGCCTGCACTGCCACAACAAAAAACCCCACTGGGAGAGTAAAATCGCCAACTGGGAGAGTACAATTGTCCAGTAGGAGTGAGAGTCCACCCAGTATAAGATCTTAGCACAGACCAGGATCTGATCCCAAGCTGGCCTTCCACCACATCTATTGTTTTATAACCAGGAATTAAACCCAGGTCGATTGAGTGTTTTACCTCTCTACTGCCCAGATGCTTCTCTGCCTCTCTTATAAGCAGCGCCATGCAGCTATTATATATCGGGCCTTTTTAAACACTATTCTGTGTACGTGGTAAGACAGACATCCAGGTCATCCTACTCTCTGTGTGTGTTGTGAGCAAGCAGAGGTTGAGAGGGGTTCTGCAATGAGAAGAAACATTTGTCTTTGGGATAATGACGCCTAAGTCAACTCAAACACAACATCCCATGACAGATTACATAAAATCTGTTTGCTGACATATTTACAGATCAGCACTTGAAGGTTGAAGAGGTCATGCTCACTCTTGATTTAAAATGTGACACATCGACACAACACCTTCTTTACTTGAAATAGGGAAGTGATTTGATTATAGCTTGCTTCAGTTACACCGCACGTCTTGTTAGACTGTCCAATTATAAACATATCATGTGAGAATCTCAAATAAGACCTTTAAACCATAACACATAACTCCACATGTGAGTTCCATAGAATGAGATTGACTGGAAACAGAGTGGAGAAGTCACTTTTTTTTATTCTGTGCCTTTTTACTATCTCCACCAGCAAGATCAAAGGTGATCTTTGATGGGATGGACAATTCATTCCACCCTGACAGGTGGGATACAGTCAGGGATACCCATCACTCAAGCTCCCATCAAACTGTCAAAGACGTTTCTTGATCAATCACCTAAAGGAGGAGAAAACTGCTCCCTATAGGCCATCTGGAAGGTAAACAATGATCTGAGAAAGGCACATATTTCAAGATATATGTGCTCTATCATTCGATTATGCTTTAAAGTGGCATTTTTAAAGTACACTTTAAAATTTCCCTTTATTTCCTATGTCTACCTGTGTATTGGTTGTTGCCTTCTGTAAAGAGGAAGATATTGTTATCCTACTATTCTGCACTGCATCTCTAAAATGTTGTGTACTTGTATAATAATTGTCTTGAATATCAACTTTCCATTAGTGCAGAAATTCAACTGAAATGCTAATAAGTAATTAGAACATGACTGGTTGCTCAACTGTCTCTTGGTGAGCAGATTGGCATTCATTGGGAAATGACAGTAACAAGATAAATGCAACCATTCTCATTACGTCGGGGCTTTCACCTTTATAAATATGCATGTAGTCGCAAACAGTGCAGATTAAGGAATGGAAATCATCCTTTCATGGTCTCTTGTAGCTTTGGTGAGAAAGTTAAATAGCTCTGATTGGAATAGATGTGAAGATGTGATAACATAATATGACATTTTCTCGAACAACTTACTTAAAAGGAGTCCTTAATGACAATTGGACTTTTTTGTTTAGTGTCAAACTGGTAAGAAATAGTCATTTTAATGTAGAATAACATGTATTTGTTATGCTGCTGAATGCTATTCAAATATGTATTCACATGTACATGTACACATTTGTAATGTGCACAAACATGAATATGCTCACCAACTCATTCATCTGTGCACAATGCAACAAATACATTCATATGAAAAAAATATCTGCCAAACACAAAGCATTAAGCCCCCGTTATTTGTATGTATCACTCTTAAATGTCACTGTCCTTGACAGATTGTACCCCGGGACCTTCCAGTTAAAAATACTATAATACCAAAATCTAAAAAAAGAAAACCTGATCAAGTCTCATATCAAGGAAGATGTTTTCAAAGCTGTAACTTTGTTTGAAGCTCTGTGCAGCAGAACATTGTAATTGTTTTAATCAAAATGCCACCATAGTTACATTGTCAGCACAGAAAACATTGCATTGGCCCTTCCCCAAATCTAGATATTATATATTTGCTGTTATTACTGGATTTTCTTAAAACTTTTGATCCAGTATAAGTCAAATTTGTATCTTACTGTTATGAAACATTTTAACACACCTTTTATAACAGCTTTAAATACATGTAACTTTGGCAACTGGCTTTTACATATTACAATTCCCTCTGTAAATTATTATTAGTAATTATTATTATTATTTTTTTTAAATGTCCTAGGAAGTACAACAGGATGCTTTGTGACCTTATTCCAAAGGCATGCTTGGATAATTTAAACTCCTAAATAATCAGTTCAAACAATAAATGAAGTAATTAATTAAGTTAATAAATAAATAAATTAATGAATAACCAACCCACGTAAAATCACAAACTGAACTAAGGTGTTCGTAAACTTGACAGGCAAAATTAAAATAATTCTCTTCACCTGGCCTTTCAAGGCTGCCATTGTACACACCATCAGCGTTAATTAACTCTGAGTGTTAAAATCAACACTGTGCCGGTGTTTATACAAGATGGATGTAACACTCTAGTTATGACCAGTAGCCCTAGAGCCATATCAGCCCTGTGAATGTAGCACCAACCAATCAACACGTCATCTCAAAGTAAGTGTTACCGGATAATCTACTGTAAGACACCAGGTTTTTGGATATTATCTATGTATTCCCCTATATAATGTTTTTTTCAGTGGTGAGGCTGCAGTCTTTTTCTATTTCTGTTTAGATTCCAGCTCTTGTTTTAATGGCCATGGTCCTGAATACTGAGGAGCCAAAGTCCAGGGTTTTCGGATGCAGTTGCACTCATACTTAAACTACCAGGGGTATAGAAGTCCAGACCAATGGTAGACACTGCAAGATACCATAGCCCTAACGTATACTTAGGGCCAGAACAAAGCCTCTGGGCTCACTACAGTATATTAGTCACGAGAGTCTTCTGTTGCCTCTTTTGGGGTAAAGTACTACCATTCTTTTAGTGGATGATAGATACATGCAACTTGTGAAAGAAAAAGTTTTTTTCAACTCAAACTGGCTGTCCCACAAAGATGAGATGATAGGACTCCCTCTGCCTTGAGCACTATCATTTCAAATAAGATATTAGTCATAACTGTCTGAAGAATTTCTTAATAGATCGAGATTAGTGGTGCAACGGATCATAAAGTTCACGGTTCGGATCGGATCAGAGTCACGGATCGGATCAAAAATAGGATCAGCACAAAAGAAAAAAGGGAACAAATATAACATTTAGAGATCTCTGATCACGTTTGTTTTTGCTGCCGATACTAATTTCCGATCATTGATGATCCATATTGTTGTTTGATTATAGCAGCAGGTCTAAAAGACTGCAGATTCATTTTTATTGCCACCGTCCTAAAAATGATTTCAACCGCTCTGAAGTAACCACCTCAAATTTGAAATATTATCCTTTTACTTTGTTGTAGTAATTCTTTTTTTTCTTCTTCATAACAACACACAATTCAAATGATAATGAAATATAAGATTGTATAGATTGAAACAATTCGTTGGTAGTTTAGATTATGTAATGTAAACTGTTTAGAGCTTGTGCAGCAGCTCATAATTCCCTCTCTAATATCTATTTATGTTGTTATGAAAATATCTCCTTCAAACAACTTCATTTATTAGTTTCTCAACAACACTATATTTTACGAGATTACATGTGAACACATCTGGATAATGCTATAATTCACTGAACAGAGCCTGAAAGCATCACAATGTAACATTATCAGAGATTGGTGACTAGAAAAGCATAAATGCTGATGTCCTGCTCGTTTATTTACTGAATATTGGCGTTAAATTGTGTAGTTAATCGGATCGACAGTGGTCAAGTAAAAGCATCCACACTGGTCAGCATGCTGGCATGGACAAAGTAGCATCTGCTGTGCTATTGGCAGAGGGTACACAGAGGACTCTCCAAAAAAGCCTTAGAGGTTACCTTGTTTCCAGATATTCTGAACTTTTACCAACACATCAGTTACATTTAAAATGAATAGAACATTGTTTTTCTGAAACACGCATATTTCTGAAGAAAAAAAACCTCCCCCTTACTTACATCCGTAAATATATGCCAAAATGCAATATGTCATTGTATGGTTAAGCATGTTATCTTTGGGAAGATTTTAATTAGGTTGGCTAGGAATAAATTGATGTGGAAGAAAACACAATACCTCAGCCCCAAACAAATACATTGGACAAAGCGTCATTGCTGTAGAGTGGAATGAAAAGTCTCACCTCTCATGCATTAAATCTCATATTCTTGAAGGGATTGATGCTAACAATAGTTCACTAAACCCAGCTTGTGCAACCCTTTAGCCATAATTGCTTGTAGCAGCAACATTTTGCAGCAATAACAGCCTGCTATTGTGGAGAGGAGAATTATAAAATTGTCAAAATAAAATATTTACTCTGCCCAGCAGTCAAAGGGGTAAATGGAAACACATAGCTTCGGACTTCGAGGAGTGTTTCCTCTTGTCAGAGAGGCATACTCCAGTTTCAGCTCACAAGAAGTCACCTTCAGATATCATCTGCACCAATAACGATCAATAACATCAGTGATTTATTTCTGACTTAACGTCACACAGCTTGACATGTGTACATTATTTCAGTATGATGTACATATCAAGAGCAAGTTCAATTTCCTGTGAGAAAAGGAAATATCTTTGGTCGTTGTTTGGATAAATGCATATTAGAGCAGTGGAGGAGAGGAAGGAGATTTGTGAGAGGGGATTCGATTAAGTGGAGTCCGTGACTGATGATGTGGAGTGAGTCAGTCCTTTCTCCACTGGAGAGCCTACAGGGAGAGGAGTTCAGTCTGAACAGAGGCAGTACCCATGATGGTGAAAGGAAAACTGGGGCTGGACCACCATCATGGAAAAGAGTCCCTTAGCAGCTTTACGGGTGGAGGGTTTTGAATTAGTGAAGGTGCAGCAGGAGGGACGAGCCACTTAAATACACAAGTGCTGAAGGCTTGTAGACAGTTACAGAAGTCCAGACAGGAAGGAGATTAAAGCACAAGGTGGTGGGCTGTGGAGCTGTACAGCTCTGTTTTCATCATTTATTTATTTGTTTACTCAATGAAAGCATGACTCTCTGGGCCACAACTTGATAGGTGATCTCATTCGCATTTGAACAATTTTCAGACGTTATGTGAAAAAGTGACGCACAGTGCTTTCAACAAGTGAAGGTGAAAAGGAAAATGTACAGAAAGGATCACTCAATTACTGACCTTCTGCCATTCTTTTCATTTTGACCTTATCCAACATTATTTGCGTGATGAATAGCTGACTGGGTTGGAAGATAAATGAGTAAAGCTTAATGAACTAGCGAGTGTAATTCTAAATCATCATAATGATCACTAAGTTTTCAAACTTCCAACTTTCATTGGAATACAGTTCAAATGGAGGTAAAATAAATATTTCTATACTTGGTGTCATTAATATTTCAATAAATTAGGCTTTTTTAACATTAGCGATACCTACATTTACCTGACAGTTAGCAAGTATAATCAGCATGTTCACCATCTTAATTAAGTGTGTGAAGCATGCTGCTATCTCTAAAACCTCTACAAGTTTCAATTACTTACTCATTTGGTGAATTCATTTGAGATGTTATTAACATGGTTATTAATCAATTACTTTAGCAACTTACTATTCATCATGCCTAAATTGAAATAGATACATTAATATAAGAGGGGAAAAAGTGAAGTTAGAGAAATGGCGTAGAAATAAGAACTGAGGACTGCATAACAAGTGTGTATCTGTAACGATGTTAACAGTTGTAATGAATAAATAACGCACAGCTGATGTATTATGTATGAAGCAATTTCTGCAGCTTTAGTAGAAACTGTTTTAAAATGGGGAAGAATGGTTTTAGTTTTCAACTTGTCTGTGGTGGAATATAAAACTAGGGACAGACATTAAGGGAAGCACCATTGATCTTCTGCAGCTGCTTGTTTCCCAAAACGTGCTAATACTGCATGTCACATCATGGAAGAATAATTTGAGTACTTGCTGTACAAGCTTGCTGTTAATTGTGATACATTCATAGAAGGGGAGTTTAAATTGACGATTATTGAGCTATTTGATGTATTATTAAACATAATAATAGTCTGTATTATTTCACCCTCAGGCAACTGGTGTTTCACTTTACCACTTTATTATGTTCACTATCTGGTTGAGACATCTTCAATGTATCATAGCTGCAAAGGCCTCTCACTCAATACACTGTGGGCAGAGGAAAGACAAATGCAGATGGAAGTGATGGGTCACAGTTAGATAACAAGTGTTATTCAGTGATGGTTCGGCTCTCTGTGGGGTTTCTTTCTTCAATTCATAGGAAACATAGAGGTTCGTCTTTTTTTATAGTGAAATTAATTCATATTTTCTATGCCATGTCTGAGACAAACCAGCAGGAGGCTGGGATCAGTAAAAAGGCTGATCTGCAGTACAACATGGATGTTTCTTTCATCCAATGATGCAAGTAAATGTAGAACAAAGTAATGTGACTTCTGTGTTAAGGACAAACTCACCCCTGTACGAGTTGACATAATTGTGACCGTGGTGTCGTCCGTTTAGAGCCTAATGTCAGCTTTTTACTTCGATTGCATTTACGCTTCAAACATCCTAAAAGTGGTGCTCATGTGTGAAGATAATCTTGCTGAACAAAACGTGCAAGTATCATAAACGTTTGTTTGCCGTAGAGCTTGCTTTCTGCAATCATCCAAAATCCTAAATTGTCTGTTACATTTGATAACTTCTCCAAATAGTGGCTGCTTTCCATCATATGACTTTCAAGTAATTCCCATGGCACATGAATGCACCACTGTACAACAGTACTCAGCAATACGAGCACACAGCAGCCTGCAACGGAGAATACAAATAAATGAGGTGAGCAGGGTAAAAAATGCAAAAACACTAGCATGATGCTTAAACATGCATGGGTGAAGACAAAGAACATTATTTCAAAAGAACAATCAAGGACACAACATTCCCAGACTTGTTCCATGCATAAAACAACTCGAGAAACTGCTCAGTATGCTTGAATTTGTATTCTTTAAAAAGGCTTTCCACCAGCAATGGTGTTTTGACAAGAATACTGTGGATACCTGTGAAAAAAAGGTTATTTTTTTGCATTTGTAGACTAAAATAATGTCCTTAAAGATAAGTAATTAAAGTGAAGTAAGTTAATGTCATGGCTTCTGAGATTATAATAGTCCAGAGTTGACAAAGATTCATGGTCTCACTTGTGCTGACGTCACGTCACTAAAGGCTCTCACTTCTGTGCGGTCGATACTGTGAATGCATGAACTATAACTTGAGTGCAGTTTTTAATAATTATGTGGAAACTCTCATTTTCATTCACAAGATCCCAGAGCTCATATGGCGTCGCAACAGCGTATATGCTGAGCCGCTGTGCAACTCATGGATATATCATGAGAACTGCATTCAGTGTTCCCAATCATTCCAATTAATATTTCTCATTCACTGCAAATAATGAAAGAGTGTTGCTTCTTTATTCTCTTCCCACAGGTCATGCACACCAGGGCCTTAGCTTTACCTGGTATAATCTGACATAATATAGATCAGTATACATTGGACCCAGTGGATCCGATTATAATTATTCAGAGAGTATATTTACAATGCATTTTAAATATGTATGATACCCATTATGCTAAACACACCACGCAGTCCAGTGTTGTTCATAGAGCCTGTAGGTGAAGACCTCAAGTAACCACCTTTAATCACAATATATGTCTTCCACAGCTGGTGGCTCGTTCTGACGACCATGGAGTCATCTTTCAGGTCAGCGTTGATCCCTTTACATAAATCCCTAATTAAATTAATAAAGCAGTTGTCGTTGGAGACACAGTGCGAGCCCATGGAGTCTAGCAGCTCATTAATAAGTAACTTTCAAGACATTCTTTGGAAGAGACGGAATTATTTTTTTGGAGAAGAAAGAGTCTGAAGTCTCTAGTTGCTTTAATAACTTTTTAGAAACAATTTGTTTGGCGCTGATGCTAATTAACAGACCAACTGCAAGATCATTAGAAAGACAGACAACAAAATCAAATGCAATGTCAAATCTGTCATGCGCACAGTGACAATTCAGACAGCAACTGAGGTACGCATCTGTGAGTGAAATGAGAGCAGAGATAAATGATTCACTACGACAGACGCCAACTGCAAATTAATTGGGGTAGACTTGACAGCACAATTGAAAACATGTTAAAACAGGAACATCATTCAAATCAGACACATTCATGGACTTCACTGGGAGCGCACACACACACACACACTCAGCATAGTCAATTCTGTACCGCTCTGTTGTCTGGAGGGCAGTTTTAACCTACAAGGTACAAACTACATTGGGTCAAGGTCTACTCCACATTCAAACATTAATGCCACGCGATTATTCAGATGTGTGACTGTCCTCACACCTGTCATTATTCTGCTGAGAGGATATCTCTGTGGACCCGCTACTGAATGATGTATCACCTGTCGACTTAGAAATCACCAGCACTTCCATTACACACTCACCTTGGAGCAGCTGAACAGGAGTGCACAGGTGTGGTAACTTATAAGGATTCACGTTCCCTTACCCTCCCACTGTATCCTTGCAGAGTGCTGTCATGGCACCTGTCATCTCCAGTATGTCAAATTTCATTAAGCATTCTCTGGATTCTTTCGCTGCACAACAAGCAGCAGGTGGCTTGGGACACTAACATCAACTGTCCTCACGCTGTGCCCCCACGGGCCTTTTCTGAATACTCAGACTGGCTTTCTGTGTCGCTTTCACCAGCTTTTACTCACCTGCTTTGCATAATAAGACCGCTGTAACCCCATTACATGCCACTGTCTTTTGTATCGTCAGGCATCAAAGGCCCGCACTGCTCACGACAGCAGCTTTTTTTTCCAATGCCAACATCTTTAGGCTAAAGACATTGAAGAAATATAACATGAATATAAACCAGCTCTCTTTTCAGTTTACCCATGACTGAAACAGAAATGAGTGCAAATGCTGTGAATACTTTGTGCTACCAGACTTCACTTTTGTTGGTGTAAACATTATGATGAATCTGTTTTAACAGTGTATTTTTACAAATTATAGCTGATAATATTCCTTTTCCATTTACCCTCAATTGAATTCAGATATAAACTGAATCCAAAATCTTGAAGGCCACATCTGTTCATGCTTTACAATTGCATAGGTGTGTCCATATAAAAAACATTATAGCTATCATTAGTTCTCTTCTGTGTACCAGAAACAAACGAGGGGGTTTAGATTGCATAACAGTAAACGATACCCTTGTGCAGTATTCAATAGTTTAACAACAACAACACTTTAGTATTTCACTTCCATAAAGTTGAGGGCTAAAAAGAGACAGATTGAAACAATTAAAGCAGCAGAGGCCAACATGTTTACCTCTCTATAGATCAAGATTAAAAAAGACTGGACACCCTCTTACAGTTTGTAACAGAGGTGTCCTGTTGAAAAAGAAAATAACCTTTTCTATAATGTGCTCACTCAAAGTCCACTTGCTAGTTTTTCTTTTGGAACAATCTTCTTCAGCGGATTAGAGCACTTTTAGGACTTTCGATTGGTGTTGGCGTAAGCATGAAAGTTCTTTATTGATCTTTAAAAAAATAGTTTGAACATTTACATATTCCCAATTTAAGGGCCTGTTAAACATCCACATGGAGCTTTCAACTCATGGTCTTCTTCAGTGGATGGAGTTCATTCAGTTGTCATGGACTATACGGTTGTCTTTTCAATTTTTCTCAGCAGTTTAAAAAAAAAAAACTTTCCCGAGTTTACATTTAGAATTATGCTCACAAAATACATTTAATACATATACTAAAGTCATAGTGTTAAAGAAACAAACCTGAATGTAAAAGAAGACACACTTTCTGATGGTAAGCTGGTTGTATCACATTCCCAGAAAATTCAATATATAGCGACTGTTCTTTCATCCAACATGTGTCCCTAAGGAAAAGGGATAACACGTTTGTTTGTTAAGCATGTTGAAGTGAGGGAGAGAGACAGAAGCACATAAATGGAAGGATACAGATTATTTCCGTACTTTGTCTCCGTCTCTCTTTCGGCCGGAGGTCTGGCTGGTGCCACTCACTCTTAAAATCTCAATGTTGCCAGAAAAACAGCCTGTTTTATTGATTTCTACTCCTCTCTTACTGATTCCAGATAGAAATCTATATGCCCAAGTTCCTCATTTCTCCAAAGTGAAAATGAACACTCGTCTGATGAATGACAAAGATTGATGACAGGGAAGTTTTTGTAGTTATTGAACGAAAGCCTCAACCCATAAATATGTAATGCTACCAAGAGTCCTTCCGAAGAATCAAAATGCATGATGGAGTATCTTATTTCGCTTTTTGTTTCCTATTGTGCAAAGTGGGCAGCACAGCGGTGACCACCTGCCTACACAATGCGTTTCAGCGCCGGAGCACCGCTGCACCCGGAGCATATTTCTGTGATTTGAAAAAGCAGTTATGGATTACAGTCTAATTTAAATTCAGAAGAAGGGACATTAAATTAGTTCAGGGGCTACCTCCAAGGTCTTCTTCTGCTTCGTTTTATTTACTACCTGCTCACTTTATCTGTCAGCTGGAGGCAGAGTTACGGCCCCCGACTCTAAGTGCTGCCCGGCCCGGCATTGTAAAGCACAGTCTTCGACTCAGTCCTGAGCCAAATATCCTCCATCACAGATGCCGGCATAAAACTGATTACAGTTGTTCACCTGCAGCTTCATAAAACTGTTACAACACAGCTGACACAGATGTTGAGGGACGAATGAACGGCGAAATTTTACAATAAAAAGTCATTTTTGTCAGGAGGTGAGGTTATAAAGACAAAGACGTATTTCAAAGAAGCAAAATTAAAGGCCAAATGGTGAACAAAATCCTGGCAGGAGTGCTCGACTTTACTGTTATGGTTGTTTTCCTCAAGTGGCCAATTTCGGTTGCGCGTCCTTCAGAGCTTGACCTTGGTGCTGTACATTGGAGGCTGGCTCCAGCTGTTCCAGCAGAGTTTAGCGCTGGCCATAATTACCAATGACAGCGTCTCAGAGAGGAAGTTGTCTCCTTGACAGCAACACAGGACAATGGAAAGCTGGAGCCATTTTACAGCTGAGGAGAGAACAACAAAAAAGATGATGTCATACTGGACCCAAACTTCACACTGTACTGAGGCTGAGGGATAGTGAATGCAGCATGTGCATTCAAGAATATCCAGCAAAACGCCCGAAGGACTTGTCATGCGATCCTAAATGTAGTTGCAAGTACAAGGTTTCAGACAGCTGCTGAGTCATCACATATTTGCATGTTGCTCAAGATTTCTGTTTGCTGAAAAGATTGAGAAGCTGCCATTCAGATTACAACCCGATATTCAACCAGAGCAAAGTGACATTGTGCTATTCTAAAGTTCCTTTTTTATTCCTCCAATCCTCTCATTCGTTCAAATGCTGTCGAGGTCCCAGCTTGGGCCAAAGTCTTGTGATTAGCAAACACAATCATAAAGGGTTTTGTAAAAAGTTCAGAGAATCTCGAGCTGCCTGGTGCTTGGAAGAAGAAGCTCCGAAGCCAGAGATATATAATAATCATTATTTAATCATAACTAACAAGAGTCATCTGTATACATACACACAGTCCAGGCCCGGACGCGCTCACATGGCTTCGCTTCCACAGTCTCCTGACGTAGCCAGCAGTTTCTGTCTGGCGTCACCATGTAAGAGACCAAATTCGCGTCTTACAATTAGTTTTATTCGCAGTCCATTCGCTGAGCTAAGCTCCCATTGGTTAGTGGAGGTATTCATGCAAATACCTTTCAGAGACACAGCATGCTACGCTGACCAGCGAAGAAGACATGAGGTTCACACCTGAGGGTTAGTTCCATTCGCCACTTCAAAGAATGCCTCAAATCGATAAGCTAGCGGGGTCAAAGCTCACACGTCCGGTCAAGGACAGGAAGTTCCCCTTCAGAATAAAACCCTATTATCCTGCCTTCAGAATAAAAGCAACATCTCAGGTTTCAATCGGCATCCCTTTTAACTATTGTCTAAACAATAAAACATCCATTCATTATCATGCATAATACAATTAATCATTACATTTGTCATTAACACACAGAATAATAAAACAGTGATCCTCTCTTATGTTTCATAATACATTCCTCAGAATATTCCTCATAATATCCCAAATGAATTATCATAACTTTCTTTATGTATTAATTTAAAACATAACCTCTCTTATCTACATGTGCAAATGTATATAAAATCCACTACAACTGAACAGTTTCCATTGCTAATATCTCACGAGCAGCAGTGTCTAAATCCATGTGGTCCTCCCGAGGGAGAGTGAACAGTTCATTGTCTTGGACACAAAGATGGTTCAGAGAGTTCAAGTGACATAAATCTGAGAAACTTTACCACACAGGGATGCTTCCCTGTAAATACCAAGCTCCGCAATCAGAGTTGTTTTTCTACAATGTAAGCAGATTAACAAAATGGTTGCATCAGCACATAAGATGTACGGAGGAGATACAGATGTTCCTGCTTTCACAGTCTAATATCTCCTCGGGGCTTCTGCTGCTGATACTTTGTGTCTGTGATGAATAGATTCAGCTGTCTGTGGAGCAGGAATTACTGAAACTGAACTCTTGTTTAAAACCGATACAGTGCGTTTAGTTGGACTCAAGATGTGACATATGCACACACACATTTTTTACCAGCTTGGTTATTCTCACAATTAACACTTTCCATTTATCTATATTTTTATTAAACGTGTTAAATTGTTGACTAAAACAGTTATACAAATGTTGTTTGAACACAGTGAAGATATTTCACCTGGAGATCAGTTTATGACACAAAGCCAGTGGTTCTCAACTTGGGGGTGGAGATCCCTAATAAGGTCCTGAGGGGGATGAGGTAAATACAAAATCATAAAAGGAATCCATAAAACAGAATTATGTACATTTTTGCTTTAATTTCTTTTTGATTTGCCACACCTAGTTCCATGGGCAAGGGCAGTATCGGTTGGTTAGTCCACCACTCTGGTCCAGACTGAAATATCTTAATAACTAATAAATGGATTGCCGTTACATTTTGTATCAACATTCATGGTATCCAAAGATGAAGCTGACACTTGAGCACACATTAAGGTCATAGCTAATGATGAAGAGTCACATGTCAATATTGTTTTTTTTCAAGGAGTAACAAGCCAAAAAGTCTGGGACCTATTACAGTAGACTGCTATTGAGCATTTTAACAAACAAAGGTTGATTTGAAAATGCAAAATGTAGCACTTCAATTTTGTGAGAAACACAGAACAAAATGCCCTTAATTGTAACGTTTCCATTCACAACAAATCAACCATACAACTGTATCATCTTCATTAAACACAGCAACAATAGAGAACTGTTGGTTGTTTTGACAGGGAGAGGGATATACGGTAACAATGCTGGCATAATGTGTGATCCACAACAAAGACTTGACAGAAGATGAAAGAGACAATTCTTTTAGGTTCACCGGAGGAAATAAACAAAGGGAGACCTGCGAGATAACTATAGAAGTAAACAACGGTGTCACTGCGTCAAGCAATATTTACACTAACAAATTAATCACATTTCTTAAATACCTTCTATGATGACAGAAAAAATTGAAAAGAGTTTGAAAAGAAACTTATTCACTAATCAGTCTTTTTAATGCTCTTGACAAGCTTCTGACTTCTAAAAATATCTGAACCAGAGCCTTTGAGAAATATCTTCTTCGCTGGAGTTTTTTTTGGCAAGAGTTTCACTTTCTTCCTTCTCCATTGGCTCATCCACAACTGACAGTTTTAGCTTTCATCAAACCAAAGCTCTTCCTTTGATCTGTTGATATTTGCACATGGTTTTAGGCATTTAATCTTTCATAACTGGGAAATGATTCTTAATCAGGTTTCTGCTTGAAAGTTGTGTTAATTTGCGAGACATTATTTTATATGAAGCAGGGATACGTTTCAGTGAAGCTTACTGGCCTCCTGAGGGATGAGCTCGGGAAACGTTTCCTGCTTGACAGCGCCTGACCGTCACATTGCCGTTGTCTTGTGTTTTTCCAATTTGAAGAAATAATGCATATGTTTTTGTTTTGTGCACTGTGGCAGATGATCACTGCTGGGATTTGGGGAGGAAAAGAATAGACGGTCATTTATTTACTGTCAAACAGATGTGACACATTGCAGTGCTATCATTGCATTCTGTACTGCTGTTATCTTATTTTTGCTGGGAATGTAATTGTGACTAACAGATACCAGGTGGTGCATACAGCATTTTATGAACATGTCCTGTTTATGCATCATTCATTTTGTTGTTTCCTCACAATGTAAACCTGTATTCTGCAGTGAAGTTCTATGCATCCCACCCTAGAGAGCAATAAGGTGGGGGGGCTTTGACTCACACGCCACCTGTTTGTTACATGCAATACCTCTTCGAGTCTTTGGAGATATGCCAGTAAAACACCTACTATATCACACAAGTATTAATAATGAAGATGATGTAGTGTTTTATATCAGCGAAGGTTTTACAATCCTGGGGCGAAAACTCCTAATGAGCCAGAGTGCCAACATCGCTGTTGGTGTCCGTTTCAGTCCCAACCCATTATTTATTTATTAATTCATCCTATTAGTCCCAGTGTAGCTCTCATCTTAGTGCTTTTCAAGGAGAAAAACAAATCAACACATTTTCTACCTGTCAAAAATGTGAACGTTTGCCTTTCTCTCTTGTGTGCCGAGTCTTTAACACTCGTCAAGTTGGGATGTAGAAACCCTCACAGAGTATTTGTCAAAAATGTGTCACTAGAAACTGAATTTGAATCATTTGAATTTGTATTGTTTCACTTGAATGACTGAAAACTTGAACTTGAGAAGAAATTGTATTTATTAGTTTGTTTACTGATTTCCAATAAACTTTAAACTGAATGTAATATTATGGAATTTAATTAACTTGCTCTGAAATTGTATTTGATCCTCACTGAACTCTTTCACAAAAAAAAACATTTCAAGACAAGGAAAGTGGAAGTACAAAAATGCTAACTCATATCTGAGTTTCAGGACTTGTTCCTGCATCACTCTTGCATCAGTTCTCATTTCTAAACGAGAAAACAATGTGTATTTTAATTTTCGCCTCACAGCAAGAGGGCCCCGAGTTTGTATCTAGGTCTTGGTGGTACTTCTCAGTGGAGTTTGCATGTTCTCCCTGTGTCAGCGTGGGTTCCCTCCGGGAAAGACATGCAGCTCAGGTTAATTGGAGACTCTAAATGGTTGTCGGTCTCTATATGTTCCCTGCGATAGACTGGTGACTTGTCCAGGGTGAACCCCGCCTTCGCCCAAGGACAGCTGGGATCGGCTCCAGCACCCCGCGACCCCTGAATAGTGCTTCGTATAACGAATATGGATATAAAAAATGTGAGATTCAATTAATTAATCTTTTTAATGTAATTAATAAAGTTGAGCAATCTAAATAAATGATTCAAATTCAGTTTATAGTGACACATATTTCGGCTAATATCATAGCCCCCCCCACTTATGTAAGATACTGAATATTTGATGGACATATGTGAGAAAACATCAACGAAGCATTTCAAGGGTGAGATCTCGAAGATTAGTCCCTCGGACTAGCTGCTAACCTTTGGCCAGATTAAGTTGTGATCTGCAACAGCTGTGATCTCCCTCTGTCTGTAAGTATTCTGATGTTTAATGTATCTTTATGTGTGATGGTGCCACTGTACAAAGGCCTTACATGGAGGGCACTGCCTATTGGCAAGCCACTTGTGAAAGATAAATCATAATTCCAAAAGAGAATACAATATGATTTGAGTGTAACCATAAAAATATGTTGCCGTTATTTAGATTGTAGGTGCTGTTCTTGATTTAGTTTATGTTAGTCTCCACTTCCACCTATCCTTCATACTAATATTGAAATGAATGTATTCAATCTTTAGTTTAAAACAACAACAACAAGAAGGTAATGAGTAATGGGTGGCGGTAATATTTAATATGATATTCTGTTCTTATTTATTCAATTTCCCCCCCCCATCAAATAGTGCCAGTCTGCTGTTCTGCAACAGTGCTTCTTTTAATAGTAAACTGTGTGGAAACTCTTGACCTTTATTGCACAGTGTTTGATCTGAACTAGCCTTGCTTGTTTGAAATAATCATTTTGAGCTTGGTGTTTCTTAAAGTTGAAATTTTATGTGTATGTACTGTCAATGGTGTTTTTCAAATGAAAAATGAATTGTTTTCCGATGTACTGCTTTTTGTGATATTCATTCCTTTTTGTTTCTCCTTGGAGCAGGGGTAACGTTACTTGGGTAAGCTGCCTTGATAGGAATTTTAATTTGTAGTCAACATAATCACCTAAGCTTTTTTGTTGTTCCTCTGTTGCTCTCCTGAAGGTTTCTTCCCTTTTTTCCCTGTAAAAGGTTATTTTTGGGGAGTTTTTCCTGATCCGATGTGAGGTCCTGGGACAGGGATGTCGTATGTGTACAGATTGTAAAGCCCTCTGAGGCAAATTTGTAATTTGTGATATTGGGCTATACAAGATAAACTGAATTGAATTGAATTGAATTGTTGTCTTGAGCATGTGTGGGTTGTCCCTAGGAGTGCGACCCTGCAGGTAGCCCTTGGGACAGGGATTGTATTTTTTTTGTTTGTTAAGATGGTATATATTTGGTTCTGTCAAAACTATTCATAGCTTTTAAAACTTTCATTGGAAAAAGATGCTCTTAGTGGTGCTAAAAGGGAAATTAAGAGCGTATTACCTTTCAATGGCTCTCAACATGGTTAGCAGTGGTGCTAACAGTAACAGTGCTAGCAGCAACAGTTCTAACAGTGCTACAGTGCTACCAGCAACAGTGCTAACAGTCCTACAGTGATAACAGCAACAGTTCTAACAGTGCTACAGTGCTACCAGCAACATTGCTTACAGTGCTACAGTGCTACAGTGCTACCAGCAACAGTGCTAACAGTAACCGTACTACAGTGCTACCAGAGCTAAAAGTGTTTACCTGATGGGGAACCAGAGGGAGCCACAGCTGCGACCACCATATGAGCGTAATGCAGAGTGGCGGCCGTGAGATAGCCAGTGGGGTACGTTCATGTGCACTAACATGAAAAAAACAAACAAGAGAGAAACTTGGATATTATCACATACAATGAGTTACTTTATTCTCTGCGTTGGTATTAATTCTTCAGTCATTTAAATACGCTGTATTCTTGTGAACTACATGCACATCTATCTTTTTGAATTTGTGAATTATGGATGGTAATGGTTAATATGGAAACCAGAGCAGAGATAATGAAACTCTGCATCAGGTTTTCAAGTTGCTTCACTCAAAGCCAGGATTTTAGAAACCCATGGCAGGACCCCACACACCTAATAATGATTTTTTTTTACTGCTTGACATAGTCTTCCTCTTACTTTTTGTTCTGGAACTGGCAAAATAAACTTTCCCTAATGCCTGGTGGAATTAATTCCTTTAATTCTGAAATGTTATTTATTTTATTATTGTTTTCAGTGACATATTAATGACATTATATAGTGACTTTGCTGTTATAAAACAATATTTTGCTATATCTAAATTATAGGGTAGCCATGGTTTCACTGCTAAGCTCTTACTGGTGTAAGAATGACCTCAACCGAGTGATGAAGTTGGCAACTTGATCAACATGTATCAAAAACAGAGTATGGACAGTGCCTCTAACCATAAAGACCAATAAGGAGTGAATAATGGCACTCCTGAAATGCCCCTGAGAAACGTATAATCCCCAATTCTACTCACAATGCTGCTGCAACAGTTGAAGGTATATTTCACAGGGCAGCCCTCGGGGGGTGTAGCTCAGTGAATATAAGTGCAGGTGGTGCTGAAAGAGAATACATGCTCAGTCAACTTTACCTTTATAAATACAGGCACAAAAGAAAGATCCCAAGTGTTGTACTGCATACTTAAAAGGAGCATGTGAGGGAGGAGACACAAAAAAGAGATGTTGTAGTTCAGAGATCGACTGCGTTGTTGACAGAGTGAGGAGGATAGCAAGGAGCTTCTCCCTCTCAGGCCCGACTCAGTAGTGCAGCCTGGCATGGCTGATGTGGATTTATAATCCACCCCACCCCATGAAAAAGAAGAAAGATATAAAACGACTAAAAACACAGAATGCAGAGGAAATTGAGAGGATGGGAAATACATTAAACTAAGAAATGATATCAAGTCAAAATAAATATTCTGTAGAGCCTAGCTGCGCATTTGTGATTGTGAAATGACTAAATGGAAGTCCTTGTCAACTTACTTGAATGTGATCTCACAGTGCATTTGCACTGGATAATCCTTTCGAGGTGTAGGTGAGCTTATATTCTCATTCCATATGCAATGATTTCTGGGGAAAAATAAATATTTTTACCTTGTTTTTTAAATTCCTAATACAAGCACAGCTGATTTGCACCTTCATCATTTTCTTACTCTGATTGCCCTGACTTTAAATATGGCTTGTAGCAACACTTCAGCAGTTTCAAAGCCACTACTCAACTCAGGGAGGCGAGGTTGTACTTTTTCTTGAAAAATGAAAACCGGTAACATGCGTGCACATTTTAGCAAAAGGTGCAGTCTTCCCACCGAGTGTCTTCACAGAGTGTGAAGCTCCACCTTTAAGTTCAGACAAATACAAGGTTGGACAGTCTAAGATATGTCAATGAATCAATAGAGCACCCTGTAATCTCTCCCTTGTTTGGAAACCAAGTCTCCTGGAAAGGAAGTAATGCCTTTGAACAGAGAGGGTAGTGCAATCTCGGATCAAGGACGATGTGTTTTCTTCAGGGTATTTTGTGGAGGTTGTTATCAACGCAGCAGGGCGGAAGCTGTTGTGGGAGTAGAATGAGATAGAGACAGACAGACAAAGACAGACAGAGAGAGCGAGACAGAGAGGGGGGTGGGGAAATTAAGAATCTGTCATTTTCTCTACTCATAAACATTCAGAACGCTTGACTATTATACAAGCATGGAGTACATAAGAACAAAAAACTTGTACTGCTTCATTTTAATTCACTATGTGTAGACATTTTAAAGCAGCAGCATTCAAGAGTTTTTCAGCTTATTAACAGTCAAGACAATCCTGATACATTTTGGAGCAGTCTGTGCGTTTCCATCAGTTTCCACCAGTGTTTCTGGAACAACAAAGAAGTTTTCAAATCCTAAACATATGGGCTGTTCATCCAATACGAAAAAAAGGATTAAATGAGGGAAATAAATGAGTGAAGGGAATGTATTTGTAAGCTCGATGAGTTTCATGTGTGCTTGTTTTATTAGGTTGCATGTATTTTCCATCCTTTGGTCATGACTTCAAGGCTAATGGTACGACCAAGTCATTTTCTTTTTAATTTTCTCCCCAGATCACAATTATGTGTTAATTAAACACATGTACATTCTGGATTGTATTGCTTTAATCCAGATACACTTGTACTAACCGGCAGATTTGAGCTTCGTCTCTTAGCCTTGTGTCCCAGTTTTGAGAGTTGATAGTAGTGGACCACAGGCAGTTATTTTCCATCAAGGTCAACGACTTAATTGCATTTCCCTTTCAGAAGAAATATAATCTTTACCATATTTATTCCAATCATTAGTTGGCGGTGTCCACTGTGTTCCTCGGAGTTATTATAACAAAAAATACATTCTTAATAACAATTATCTTTCTTTTCTTTTGCTGAACCTATTTTTCCCTCAAACGGTTTGGTCTACTTTTGCTTCAGTCTGTGATTTCCTGCGTTTCCTGCAGTGCCATTCATTGGCCTTGCAGAGGGAGCTTCTCTGTACGCAACAGGTTCAGAGAGTAATCACAGAGGCAATAGCTTTTTCCAGTTGAGAAAAATAGGTAATACAAGGGCTCAATGCTGCTGTGTTCTGTGTCCAGTCGCTCAAAACAAAGAAATTATTTGCGACTCTAAACTGACTCAGAATTATTACCGGGATGTCCGTCTGATTCATGAATCATTTATTATTCTCAGCTGTGTCCTGCAATTACACATGGGCAGTAGATTTTTATTTCTCATATTTCAGCCAAGAATTTGAATTTTTTTGGACATTTTTGCATTCAGGCAGAGCAAACAACGTATTACAACAAGCGAGATGCAAGTGACGTAATATGTGGAGCGAATCAATCAATCACAGGTCTGTCAACCAGGACACCGCTGTTCGTGTCCTGTGTGAAACAAAGTAAACAATGTGTTTACACTTGTTTGGTAACGTTGTTAACCAGCACTGGTTACCGGAAGTGACGCTATGGGTGTTAATTATTAGGGTATATATGGGTGTTAGTTACCTTTATATCATGTCGATATTTTAACACAAAACATGTACAAACTATGTACAACCTCCCTTTTCTTGCTTCACAACTTAAACCATGTGCGTTTCTGCTAGCTTGATACAAAGTATATGACATATTTTTTTTTTTTTTTGACATTAAACGTATTCCGGGGTTTGCAGAAACATACAATGGTGTCAGTGTCACATTTTGCAAATTATCTGGATATTTGGAGATGCAATTTCATTTTGCTAACTGTTTGACAATCACAAAATAGCATTTGCTCTGTCTGCTTTTTCCCCTAAAATTATGAATATTCGTCATCATTCTTCTCTGATAACTCCAAAGTTGGACATAATCACAATTAAACGTTGCTCGTCACGAAACTATCGTACGTTTGACTAATCGTTCCTGATGGGCCAAACTGAGCCGTTAAAAGGAAAATTAATATCAGAAGGGTAAGATTAAACAGTAGTACAGGGAGAGGATTGTAGATGTTGAAATCATACGATTGAATATCCCTTCTGAGCAATATTAACATAACATCTAATTCTAATGAAGCGGTGTATAGTGTAAGAATAATTTTTGGCACTATGCTGAACAAAAGTTCAACTGTTTCTTGAAGCTGTGCAGGCAACATGCAGTAATGTGTGGAGGCGTGCATCTCTCAGAACTCCATCCATCCATTCATTATCACCCGCTTATCCGGGGTCGGGTCGCGGTGGCAGCAGGTTCAGCAGGCCGACCCAGGCTTCCCTCTCACCCGCAGCACTTTCCAGCTCATTCTGGGGGATCCCGAGGCGTTCCAAGGCCAGCCGGGAGATATAATCCCTCCAGCGTGTCCTCGGTCTTCCCCGGGGCCTCCTACCAGTTGGACGTGCCCGGAAAACCTCTAATGGGAGGCGTCCAGGAGGCATCCTAACTAGATGCCCGAACCACCTCAGCTGACTCCTTTCGACACGAAGGAGCAGCGACTCGACTCCAAGCTCCCCCCTGATGTCCGAGCTCCTTACCCTATCTCTAAGGCTGAGCCCGGCCACCCTACGGAGGAAGCTCATTTCGGCCGCTTGTATCCGAGATCTCGTTCTTTCGGTCACGACCCAGAGTTCGTGACCATAGGTGAGGGTTGGAACGTAGACCGACCAGTAAATGGAGAGCTTTGCCTTCCGGCTCAGCTCCCTCTTCACTAAGACGGACCGGTACAGCGCCTGTTTTACTGCTGCAGCCGCACCGATCCGCCTATCGATCTCCCGCTCCACCTTACCCTCACTCTTGAACAAGACCCCGAGATACTTGAACTCCTTCGCTTGGGGTAGGCAGGTTGCCCCCACCCGGAGGGAGCAATCCGCCGGTTTCCGGCAGAGCACCATGGCCTCAGATTTGGAGGTGCTAACTCTCATCCCTGCCGCTTCGCACTCGGCTGCAAAACGCCCCAGTGAATGCTGGAGGTCACGGTCCGAGGAGGCAAACAGGACCACATCATCCGCAAACAGCAGAGAGGCAATCCCGAGACTCCCGAACCGGATCCTCTCCGCCCCCTGGCTGCGCCTAGATATCCTGTCCATGAAGGTCACGAACAGGACCGGTGATAAAGGGCAGCCCTGGCGGAGGCCAACACCCACCGGGAACGTGTCTGACTTACTACCGAGGAGACGAACACAGCTCCTACTGCAGGCGTACAGAGACCGGATGGCCCGTGCCAACGGGTCCGGCACCCCATACTCCCGCAGCACCCCCCACAAAAACCCCCGAGGGACCCGGTCGAAAGCCTTCTCCAGGTCTACAAAGCATATGTAAACTGGTTGGGCAAACTCCCAGGACCCCTCCAGTAATCTTGCGAGGGTAAAGAACTGGTCCACTGTTCCACGACCGGGACGGAATCCGCACTGTTCGTCCTGAATCTGAGGTTCGACAAGCGGTCGGAGCCTCCTCTCCAGCACCCTGGCATAAGCTTTTCCCGGGAGGCTGAGCAGTGTGATACCACGATAGTTCGAGCACGCTCTCCGGTCCCCCTTCTTGAAGATGGGAACCACCACCCCGGTCTGCCAGTCCATGGGCACTGTTCCCGACCCCCATGCGACACTGAAAAGGCGTGTCAACCAAGACAGCCCAACAATGTCCAGCGCTTTCAGCATCTCAGGGCGGATCTCATCCACCCCTGGCGCCTTGCCACCAAGGAGCTTTTTGACTACCTTAGCGACCTCTGCCAGGGATATGGGTGAATCCACCCCAAAGTCTTCCGGCGCTGCCCCCTCTCCGGGGGACATGTTGGCCGGGTTTAGGAGTTCCTCAAAGTGCTCTTTCCACCGCCCGACGATGTCCCCAGTCCGGGTCAGCAGTTCCCCCCCCCTGCTGAGAACAGCCTGGGGTAGACCCTGCTTTCCCTTCCTGAGCCGTCGGATGGTTTGCCAGAACTTCCTTGAGGCCAACCGAAAGTCCTTCTCCATGGCCTCCCCGAACTCCTCCCATGCCCGAGTTTTAGCCTCCGCGACCATCGTCGCTGCAGCCCTTTTGGCCCGTCGGTACCCGTCAGCTGCTTCAGGAGACCCCTGGGCCAGCCAGGCCCGAAAGGCCTTCTTCTTCAGTTTGACGGCTACCCTCACCCCCGGTGTCCACCACCGGGTTCTCGGGTTGCCGCCACGACAGGCACCGATGACCTTCCGGCCACAGCCCCGAGCAGCCGCGTCCACAATAGAGGCTCTGAACAAGGTCCACTCGGATTCCATGTCCCCAGCCTCCCTC